>NC_135975.1:4601456-4733956 GCF_053455715.1 Rhinoraja longicauda
ACACAGCAGAGACAAGCTGCCTTGATGCATTATATGGAGGGAAAATGTTTGCTTCAAGTTAGGTTTAGGTTGGGTTTAGGTTTATCATCGTTATGTGGCCCTTCAATAACTCTCAGTAATACCACATCACTCAATGTTACAGTGAAAAGCTTTGTTTTGTGTGTTGTACGATCAAGTCGGATAACACTATATATAAACACAATCAAGCTGAACTCAAGTACAATTGGTCGAGTGTCAAGTGTAGGGAGGAACTGCAGATGCTGGTTTACACTGACGATAGACATAAAATGCTGGAGTAACTCAGCGGGACAGGCAGCATCTCTGGAGAGAAGGAATGGGTGAACGTTTCTGGTCGAGACTCTTCTCATGTATCTTCTATCTCAGGTGTAGTTCGTTGCCTGAGAAGAAAACCGCAGATGCTGGATTTAAACCGAAGGTAGACACAAAATGCTGGAATAGCAGGCAGCATCTCAGGAGAGAAGGAAGGGGTGACGTTTCGGATCGAGACCCTTCTTCAGACTTCAGTCGGGTGGCCCGAAACGTCAGCCCTTCCTCCTCTCCAGAGATGCTGCCCGTCCCGCTGAGTTACTCCAGCTTTTTGTGTCCGTCTGCCGTTCTTTCTTACGCATATTGATAGCGTGGATGTGGAGAGGATGTTTCCACTAGCGAGTGAGTTTAGGACCAAGGTTTCAAGGTCAAGTCAAGTCAAGTCAATTTATTTGTAGAGCACATTTAAAAACAACCCACGTTGACCAAAGTGCTGCACATCTGACCAGGAAAAAAAAGAAACATACAGTGGCAGTTTATGTAAGAAAATAACTGCAGACGCTGGTACGAATCGAAGGTATTCATTCACAAAATGCTGGAGTCACTCAGCGGGTCGGGCAGCATCTCAGGAGAGAAGGAATGGGTGACGTTTCTGGTCGAGAAGGGACTGCAGAAGGGTCTCGACCCGAAACGTCGCCCATTCCTTCTCTCCTGAGATGCTGCCCGACCCGCTGAGTGACTCCAGCATTTTGTGAATAAAGGTAAGTTTATTGTCACACATATCAATTAAGGTACAGTGACATTTGAATTACCATACGGTCATACTAAATGCAAAGGCACCAGGACACACGACTACATAAAAGTGAACATAAACACCCACCACCGCGGCTCGCCCACGTTCCTCACTGTGATGGAAGGCAATAATGTCCAAACTTCTTAGCTCTTATATTCTCCCGCGGTCGAACCATCTGCAGCATTGACACCAGCGGCAGCATTTAGGGGGTGGCACGGTGGCGCGGTGGTAGAGTTGCCGCCATACAGCGCTTGCAGCACCGGGAGACCCGGGTTCGATCCCAACTACAGGTGCTGTCTGCACCTTCTCCCCGTGACCTGCGTGGCTTTTCTCCGAGATTTTGTTTTTTTGTTTTTTTTGATTTAGAGACACAGCGCGGAAACAGGCCCTTCGGCCCACCGGGTCCAGCGCCGCCCAGCGATCCCCGCACACATCTAACACTATCCTACACACACTAGGGACAATTTTTACATTTTACCCAGTCAATTAACCTACAAACCTGTACGTCTTTGGAGTGTGTGGGGGAGGAAACCGAAGATCTCGGAGAAAACCCACGCAGGTCACGGGGAGAACGTACAAACTCCGTACAGACAGCGCCCGTAGTCAGGATCGAACCCGAGTCTCCGGCGCTGCATTCGCTGTAAGGCGGCAACTCTACCGCTGCACCACCGTGCCGCACAGAGATCTTCGGTTTCCTCCCGCACTCCAAAGACGTGCAGGTTTGTAGGTAAATTGGCTTGGTGTAAGTGTAAAAATTGTCCCTAGCGCGTGTATGATAGTGTTAATATGGGGGGGGGGGATCGCTGGTCAGCACGGACTCGGTGGGCCGAAGGGCCTGTTTCCGCGCTGTACCTCTAAACTAAACCAGCATTTTGTGTCTAGCGTCGGCCGTTACATTGGCGACGAATTTGGCAAAAGCGATCACACCCAGCCCCTCTCAGTTTACAAAAGGTGGTTTTATTTTGCTGGGTCGGTTGATGAGAGAAATTTTTACACCCCCCCCCCCCCCGAGTGCAAAGTTTGCTCTTTCACTGTGGAATCTGAGACTGTTTCCTTTCACCTTCTCCCCGGCAAACTCTGCAAATAGTTTAAAGTGTCAGCTGAGCGAGCGGGGATGTAATAATGATGATAATGTTACAAGGGGAACGCTCGAGGTGTGTTGTGTACACCCTCCCTTAATAAAAGCCCCTTTGGTGGGGAAGTGGGGCTTTCTCTGCTCCACTGTTTGGCAAACGGCGTAAGTAATCTAGATGGCGAGCACACACCGCACGCAGCAAATCGTCGGTCTATTTCACCGCTTGTGAAAATGCTGATAATTATGAATCGGCCCGAAGGACCCATTGACTTTATCTGCTGCGCCAGTATAAATATAGATGAGCAGTTTGTTAATGAGAATGGGAACCTGTTCACCCCCTTGTGCAATTTGCAATGTTTACCTAATGAAAGTTTTAATGGGAACAATTGGATAAGGTGCACAATCTATCTGCTGAAGAGAACATGGCTCCCATTAAAGAGACGTCCGCAGAATAACTTAATTGCCAAGCCAGCACTGTGGGGTGCCTCTGACTGGGACCGCCGGGGGTTTGGAGTCTAGTGCACTAGAGGTCATAACCCTCTCCCCTGGCTCTCAGTCTGAGGAAGGGTCTTGACTGTTTATGTATGTGCTGTTATGTCTGTGTGCCATTGTATGTTCGTTCTTAGTACCTGAACTGATGTGCAGCACTTTGGTCAACGCGGGTTGTTTTTAAATGTGCGATACAAATAAAATTGACTTGACTTGACCCAAAACGTCACCCATTCCTTCTCTCCGGAGATGCTGCCTGACCTGCTGAGTTACTCCAGCCATTTGTGTCTACGGTGTAAATCCAGGCCAGCCTCTGACAGTGAGGTTGCGGAGACCTAATCTCGAAAAAGGGCGGTCGGGTTGCTGCCTCACAGCGCCAGAGACCCGGGTTTGATCCTGACTACGGGTGCTTGTCTGTACGGAGTTTGTACGTTCTCCCCGTGACCGCGTGGGTTTTCTCCAGGTGCTCCGGTTTCCTCCCACACTCCAAAGACGTGCAGGTTTGTAGGTTAATGGGCTTTTGTAAAGACTGTACATTGTGTACGATGGTGCTAGCATACGGGAGGATTGCTGGAGGCCGTGGACTCGAAGGGCCTGTATCTTTAACTAAACTAAACGGGAAGGAACCAGAGGCAGCTACTTCTAGTCACAAATGGACTAGATGTTTCTCATGCCAGGATGGATGCAAGTTAAGTGATCTTGAGATTGTCTCAAGCACCCTTCCTTGTGGGGAGGTGCCTTGATGGCTCTTTGTAAGGCTTTTAAGTCTATGTAATATTTTTCATATACATCGGAAATGTCTGCTACACAGAGATGGGGAGTTGCTGTGGAAAGCAAAGATTTAGACAGTTTAGATTAGAGATACAACGCGGAAACAGGCCCTTCGGCCCACCGAGTCCTCACCAACCACTAACCCGCACACGAACGCTATCCTACACACACACTAAGGACAATTTACAATTTACAGAAGCCAACTAACCTGCAAACCTATTGGAAGGAACTGCAGATGCTGGTTTAATCCGAAGATGGACATAAAAAAGCTGGAGTAACTCAGCGGGTCAGACATCATCTCTGGAGAAAAGGAATAGGTGTCGTTTCGGGTCAAAACCCTTCTTCAGACTACAAACCTGTATGCCTTTGGATTGTGGGCGGAAACCAAAGCACCCGGAGAAAACCCACACAGTCCGGGAGAACGTACAAACTCCGTGCAGACAGCACCCGTGGTCAGGATCGAACCCGGGTCTCTGGCGCTGTGAGGCATTAACCCTACCACTGCACCACCGTGCCGCATTAATAGTATGGGACCTGCTCACAAACAGTTAAATGATATCGGGACCCCCTGATGTCTGTTCTGTTTTAATAATAGTTGGAACCGACACAATTCATTACTCATAAGTAACTGCCAATTAAAACTCACGTTCTTGGATCCAAAACAAATTCTGTCATTAATGACCAGATTTCTTTTAAACGTGTGTGGCACGGTGGGCGCAGCGGTAGAGTTGCCGCCTCACAGCGCCAGAGACCCGGGTTCGATCCCGACTACGGGCGCTGTCTGTACGGAGTTTGTACGTTCTCCCCGTGACCTGCGTGGGTTTTCTCTGGGTGTAAATTGTCCCCAGTGTGTGTTCTATAGTGCTTGTGTACGGGGCCATTGCTGGTCGGCGCCGGCTCGATGGGCTGAAAGGCCTGTTTTCACGTTGTATCTCTAAAGTCTGAAGTAAAGTTTGCCCTCCAGTTACTAACACAAGTCCTGAGATTTTTCTGTATGTTTTTCATTTATATTCTTGCAGTGGTAACGTCACTGGCAAACCAGCATTGCATTCAGCAGATATGTTATTGATTAATGTGTGCATACTTTTGGCAGATGATTATCTGAGGAGTTTAATCACTGGCTGCATTGAGACAAAGCTGAAAATTCAAACTGATGAAAATTAAACTTTTTCTTTTTTCATCTTTTGAATTTCCCACAAATAAAATCTAAATCTTGCCAAGTAATCCTGAGAGGTTTGCCCGACTAAAACATCGGGCGGCACGGTGGTACAGCAGTAGAGTTGCTGCCTTACAGCGCCAGATACCCTAGTTCGATCCTGACTGCGGGTGCTGTCTGTATACGGGCGTTTGTACGTTCTCCCCGTGACCGCGTGAGTTTTCTCCGGGTGCTCCGGTTTCCAACCACGCATCCAAAGATGTACATATTTGTAGGATAGAAACATAGAACATAGAAAAATAGGTGCAGGAGTAGGCCATTCGGCCCTTCGAGCCAGCACTGTCATTCAATATGATCATGACTGATCATCTAAAATCAGTACCCCGTTCCTGCTTTCTCCACCAAATGCCTTAATTCCTTTCGCCCTAAGAGCTAAATCTAACTCTCGCAAACAAGGATTTTTGGCTTTGGAAAAAAAAAGGTTAATTGGCTTTGGTAAAAATTGTAAATTGTCCCTAGTGTGTGTAGGATAGCGTAAGTGTGCGGGGATCGCTGGTCGGCGCGGACTCGGTGGGCCGAAGGGCCTGTCTCTGTGCTGTATCTCTAACTCTACAAACTAACTACAAACTAACTTGTCCTTCATGGGAGAAAAACCCTTTGTGAATTCCAGGGTAATCTTTAAAGGATTGTGGTTGAGACATAGACAGGTCAGGCAATGGAGAAAAAGCAACCGTGACTTTTTATTAACAGTGGTAATATATAAAAGTCAACAGGCTTATTTCTTTCTTGGAGGAAAAGAACTTGGACAGAAAAAACGAACACGTTTTATCCTTGTTAGAAACATGTTCACGATTTAGGTGGTGCAGCTGGTATTGATTTTTTTTTAGCATTTTTAGTTTAGAGATACAGCGCCCTTCGGCCCTCCAAGTCCGTGCCGCCCAGCGATCCCCGCACATTAACACTATCCTACACACACTAGGAACAATTTTTACATTTGCCCAGCCAATTAACCTACATACCTGTACGTCTTTGGAGTGTGGGAGGAAACCGAAGATCTCGGAGAAAACCCACGCAGGTCACGGGGAGAGCGTACAAACTCTGTACAGACGGCGCCCGTAGACAGGATCGAACCTGAGTCTCCGGCGCTGCATTCGCTGTAAGGCGGCAACTCTACCGCTGCACCACCGTGCTGTGGCCTTACAGCGCCAGAGACCTGGGTTCGACCCTGACCTCCAGTGCTTCCTGTGTGGAGTTTGCCTGTTCTCCCTGTGACCACGTGGGTTTCCTCCAGGTGCTCCGGTTCCCTCCCACACCCCAAAGACGTGCGGGTTTTGTAGGTTAATTGGCCCTCTGTAAATTGCCCCCTAGTGTGTATGGAGTGGATGGGAAAGTGGGATAGCATAGCCCTAGTGTGAACTGGTGATCGACGGTCGGTGTGGGCTGAAAGGCCTGTTACCGTGCTGCATCTCTGAGCTAAACCAAACTAAAGTATTTTGCTTTCGGAACTGGTCTGGGGCAACTGGTCAGTTTCATTCTCGGAAGATTGTATCCATCTGATTATCGAACAAACAGAGCACGTCATTGATGCCATAGTAATGATGACTGATTGAACATTGGTGTGGTCGTTGATCAGTTAAGTAAGGTTTGTGGAGGATAGAAGGTGACATGGCGGTTTCTGATCTCATGGCCTCCCTGCCTGGGTCTTCTCCCTCGTGGTACAAACAAGGGTCCGGGCCTACACCGGCCCCCAGGCCTACAGTGCCCCCCGGGCCTACAGTGCCCCCCGGGCCTACACCGGCCCCCGGGCCTACAGTGCCCCCCGGGCCCACAGTGCCCCCCGGGCCTACAGTGCCCCCCGGGCCTACAGTGCCCCCCGGGCCTACAGTGCCCCCCGGGCCTACACCGGCCCCCGGGCCTACAGTGCCCCCCGGGCCCACAGTGCCCCCCGGGCCCACAGTGTCCCCCCGGGCCTACACCGGCCCCCAGGCCCACAGTGCCCCCCGGGCCCACAGTGCCCCCCGGGCCCACAGTGCCCCCCGGGCCTACACCGGCCCCCGGGCCTACAGCGCCCCCTGGGCCTACAGTGCCCCCCGGGCCTACATCGGCCCCCGGGCATACAGTGCCCCTCGGGCCTACAGTGTCCCCCGGGCCTACAGTGTCCCCCGGGCCTACAGTGTCCGTGGCTACAGTGCCCCCCGGGCCTACAACAGCTCACGGGCCTACAGTGTCCGGGCCTACAGTGTCCGGGCCTATAGCCCCCCCATGGGCCTACAGCGCTCCTCCCCCCCCCCCCCCCCCCCCCCCCCCGGCCTAACACGGGACAAAGGCGGTCCTGTACGGGACAAATAAATTTAGCCTACAATACGGGATGTCCAGGCTAATACGGGACGGTTGGCAACCCTAGGTACAAGATAAGGGAATGACGTTTAGTGCAAGGTAAAGCCAGCAAAGTCCGAACAAAGATGGACCGAGTGTCTCCAATGAGGTAGATAGTTGTTGGTAGTTAATAGTAGCAGATAGTAGTAAAGAGCACTGCTCTCTGGTTGTGGTAGGATGGTTCAGTTGCTTGATAGCAGCTGGGAGTTGGGCCGAAGGACCTGTTTCTGTGTTGGACGGCTCTATGACTCTCTGACTCCATGACTCTAAAATAAAGCACCAGGCTATTTTTGCAAGATTGTGTTGTAATTTCTGGCCCCCATTTGCCTCTCTTTATATAGGGTGGTAGTGATGTAACGTACCAAACCTGGGCCAAGACCGCAGAGTGAATTAGTAATTTAAGGAGCGTGCTGGAAGATCCCTTTTCTCCACTTACAATGACATTGACATCTTTGGGAGATGAAATGGATAAAGAGGGCTCTGTCAAACCCTAGTGGATTAACTTCCATTAGTTGCCATGGACGATGAGTCAAGGGCGATGTTCTTTAGTCAGAAGGTGGTGAATCTGTGAAATTCATTGCCACAGACGGCTGTGGAGGCCAAGTCAGTGGATATTTTTAAGGCGGAGATTGATAGATTCTTGATTAGTGCGGGTGTCAGGGGTTATGGGGAGAAGGCAGGAGAATGGGGTTAAGAGGGAAAGATAGATCAGCCGTGATTGAGTGGTGGAGTAGACTTGATGGGCTGAATGGCCTAAATCTGCTCCTATCACTTATGACCTCACGAGGGCTCGATTGTAGTAGGCTTTGGTTTTGGACTCAAGAAAATAAGGAGATGTATCTTAAATAAGACTTAACAACAGGCTGGAGTTTTGCCACGTTGTGGCCACGTCGTGGAGTTGTGTTGTTATTGGGCTATTGAGAGGGCACAGCAATGAAGGGGAAAAATTGGGTGCGGTAGAGTTGTTTTGATGCCTTGAAATTGGCTCAAGCAAAAGAACCATTGTTGGAAAGTTGCACAGTGCATCAGTTCATGAGTTCTCGGAGCAGAATTCGGCCATTCAGCCCATCAAGTCTACTCCGCCATTCAATTATGGCTGGTCAATCCCTGCCTCCTTACCCCATTCTCCTGCCTTCTCCCCATAACCTCGGACACCCGTATTAATCTAGTGTAGATGGGACATGTTGATCCGGTGTAGGCAAGTTGGGCCGAAGGGCCTGTTATCACTCTATGACTCTATGAATCTAATCAAGAATCTATCTATCTCTGCCTTAAAAAATATCCACTAACTTGGCCTCCACAGCTTTCTGTGGCAAAGAATTCCACAGCTTTCTGTGGCAAAGAATTCCACAGATTCACCACCCTCTGACGGGTGCTGTCTGTACGGAGTTTGTACGTTCTCCCTCTGACCTGCGTGGGTTTTCTCCGAGATCTTCGGTTTCCTCCCACTCTCCAAAGACGTGCCCATTCTTTCTCTCCTGAGATGCTGCCTGACCTGCTGAGTTACTCCAGCATTTTGTAGTCGGGATCGAACCCGGGTTCGATTTGGACCAGCATCTGCAGTTATTTTCTTATACAGCTTTATGTAGGTTAATTGGCTTTGGTATAAATGTAAAAATTGTCCCTAGTGTGTGCAGGATAGTGTTAATATGCGGAGTTCGCCGGTCAGCGCAGACCCGGCGGGCCGAAGAGCCTGTTTCCGCGCTGTATCTCTAAACTAAAAACTAAACTAAACTAAACAGGGCGTCTACGGGGACAGAACGGGGAAGGACGATAGCTGTCAGGACTTGAACACTGGGAACCGTCTCGTGGGCGGCCTGTGCCGTTTTAGTGAAGGTGCTCAGTGCAAAGGGTCAGCTGCCTGACACTTCTGCACAGCCACCGCTCTGAGCCTGAGACGTTTCTGCTGCACTGGTTGCAGTGGGAATCGTGGCCAACGATGGCCCTCCAGACCCTCGCGAATCAATCTGCTCCAGAGCAGAACACCAGCCACACCACTTCAACTTAGAAACATAGTGCATGGAAACATAGGTGCAGGAGTAGGCCATTAGGCCCTTCGAGCCAGCACCGCCATTCAATATGATCACGGCTGATCATCTAAACTCAATACCCTGTTCCTGCTTTCTCCCCATATACCTTGATTCCGTTAGCCCGAAGAGCTAAATCTAACTCTCTCTTGAAAACATCCAATGAATTGGCCTCCACTGCCTTCTGTGGCAGAGAATTGGCCTCCACTGCCTTCTGTGGCAGATTCACAATTCTCTGGCCGAAAAAAATGTTTTTCCTCATCTCAGTCCTAAATGACCCACCACTTATTCTTAAACTGTGACCCCTGGTTCTGGACTCCCCCAACATCGGGAACATTTTTCCTGCAACTTAGTTTAGTGTAGTTTAGAGATGCAGCGCGGAAACAGGCCCTTCAGCCCACCGGGTCCGCACCGACCAGCGATCCCCACACACTAATACTATTCGACACAAACTAGGAATTTATGCCAAGGCAATTAACCTTGGAAGGAAACGGAAGATTTCGGAGAAAACCCACGCTGGTCACGGGGGAACTCTTACATCAGCCCACTTTATTTGAGATCTGCGCTTTCCTCCCACACTCCAAAGACGTGCAGGTTTGTAGGTTAATTGGTTTGGTATAAATGTAAATTGTCCCTAGTGGGTGTAGGATAGTGTTAGTGTGCGTTGGATCGCTGGTCGGTGTGGATTCGGTGGGCTGAAGGGCCTGTTTCCGCGCTGTATCTCTAAACTACACTAAACTGTGTGTTCTGATGTGCTTGTTCCCTTCCACTGTCAGCGGTAGACCCGCCAGTTCATGCACCTCCAGACTTATTACCTCTGTATGTCCTCCAATCAGTACAACAATAGTTATCATAAAAGTAATAATCCACACGGTGCTTATATTTGGCTCATAAAACCCAACCTCAGCCCATCTGCTAAAGATTCTGTGTCTTTTTCATTATGAAATATCTACTCAAGACGGGAAAATAATAGAGTGCAAGCAGTAGAGAGGTTGCTGGCTTGTTTTGTCCTATAATTTCTACGTTTATGTAGGTCATTTCTCATGTTCAAGCATCACCAAAGTGCTTTCCCCACACTGAATAAAGTCCTCTCAATAAATCAGTTGTTAAGTGAGCCGGCACACCATCCATTTTGCAGGCAGCAATATCGCGAGGCAGGTTATGGCGCGGTGGGAGGAGTAGAGTTGCTGCCTCACAGCGCCAAAGACCCGGGTTCGATCCCGACTACCGGTGCTGTCTGTACGGAGTTTGTACGTTCGCCCCGTGACCTGCGTGCGTTTTCTCCACATAGAAACATAGAAAATAGGTGCAGGAGGAGGCCATTTGGACCTTCGAGCCAGCACCGCCATTCATTGTGATCATGCCTGATCATCCACAATCAGTAACCCGTGCCTGCCTTCTCCCCTTACCCCTTGATTCCGCTAGCCCCTGGAGCTCTATCTAACTCTCTTTTAAATTCATATCTCCGCTTTTCTCCCACATTCCATAGACGTACAGGTTTGTAGGTTAATTGGCTTTGGCATAATTGCAGATTGTCCCGAGTGTGTGTAGGATAGAGCTAGTGTGCGGGGATCGCTGGTCTGGCGCGGAATCAGTGGGCTGAAAGCCTCTTCCCACGCCGTATATCTAACACAAAATAGTGCGAATGGGCGATAGGTGGTCGGCTTGGACTTCGTGGCCCTGTTTCCGTGTGATATCTGGGCCGAAGGTCCTGTTTCTCTGCTGTATCTCAGAGGTAAAGTCTAAATGTAAAGGGTCTCGACCTGAAACGTCACCTATCCATGTCCTCCAGAGGTGCTGCCTGACCCGCTGAGATTCTCCAGCACTGTGTATAACCAATCGGGTTGCCAACTGTCCCGTATTAACCGGGACATCCTGTACTTTGGGCTAAATTGGTTTGTCCTGTACGGGACCGCCCTTGTCCCGAATTAGGCCTGGGGGGGGGGGGTGCTGTAAGCCCGGAAGCTGTAGGCCCAGGGGGCGCTGTAGGCCCGGACACTTTAGGCTCGGACGCTGTAGTCCCGTACACTGTAGGCCCGGATGTTGGCCGGTGTGGGCGAAGGTGGGACTAATGTAGATGGGGCATGTTGGTCGGTGTGGGCAAAGGTCACTGTAGGTCCGGACGCTGTAGGCTCGGATGCTGTACGCCCGTACACTGTAGGTCCGGACAGTGTAGGTCCAGAGGCCCGGGCGGCGCCTAACGGAGGTTGCATAGCAACCCGCCTCCCTGCTCGGGCGGCCGCCGTTGGTGGAGCGGGAGCACGTGGCCGCTGGCTGGGTGAGGTCACGTGGGGCGCGGGGCAGTGACGTCACCTTGTCCCTTATTTGGGAGTGAGATAGTTGGCAACCTCTCGTGTCCAAGCTGAACTAAACGTCGATGAGGCTCGTGATTGGAGGTCTTTGACTTGAGGAGCAAGTTCTGACAGGGCCTGTGGATTCCAGGCCAGTCGCTGCCTCTGCTACTGCAGAGAGTGGATCTTGGCAGAGTGGGTCTGTGGTTCCCAGCAGTGTGAATGCCTTCTGCCTGTTGTGATGCCACAGACCAAGTGCTCCCTGCCAATGTCAAGACCACACTATTCCACCGCACATTTCCCATCACGTTGGGAATGCCCGGCATGTGGCAAGCCCTCTCTATGCAACTTGGCATCATGCCCACGTACCCACCACGATGATGCAGGACTCTTCCAACCACGTTGAAGGAGCAGTCCCGTTTTACTTTAGTTTAGTTCAGAGGTACAGAGCGGAGAATGGCCCTTCGGCCCATCGAGTTTTAGTGCCGAGAGGTACAGTGAAAAGCTTTGTTCAGTGAAAAGTCCGCACCGACCAGCAATCCCTGTACGTGAGCACTATCCCACGCGCACAACAGACAACTTACAGAGCTGCTGCCTCACGGCGCCAGTGACCCGGGTTCGATCCTGACCACGGGCGCTGCCTGTACGGAGTTTGCACGTTCTCTCCGTGACCTGCCCCGTGATTTCTCCGAGATCTTCGGTTTCCTCCCGCACTCCAAAGACGTGTTGGCTTGGAGGTTAATTGGCTTGGTGTAAATGTAAATTGTCTTCTAGTGCGTGTAGGATCGTGTGCAAGCGTGCGGGGATCGCTGGTCGGCGCGGACTGGGTGGGCTCAACTCAACTAAGTCTACTCCGCCATTCGGTCATGGCTGATCTACCTTTCCCTCCCAACCCCATTCTCCTGCCTTCTCCCCGTAGCCTCTGACGCCCGTGTTTTGGGTCGTGATTCATGTCGGGCGGGAGGAGCAACAGCAGGTGGGGGCATTTTTGCAGACACTTCCCCCCACCCCGTGCAGTCTGTCCCACAAGCTGTGCTTAACGGTCTGCAGTTTTGACGCTCGTGTTTTGTGGTAAACACCGGAGTCAAATTGCAGACAGCAGCTCTGTACAACAGTAATGTGATAATGATCAGATAATCTGTTCAAATGCTGCAGCTTGAAAGACGTTGGTTAGCTGGCTGGGGCTTCAGCGAGAACATTGCTGCTCTTCCAAAATACTTCCATGGATGTGTGACACACCACATGATCTCGGGCCTGGGCAGAGTAAGAAGGAACTGCAGGTGCTAATTTAAACTGAAGACAGACACAAAAAGCTGGAGTAACTCTCCAAAGACAGGCAGCATCTCTGGAGAGAAGGGACGGGTGACGTTTCGTTCAAGACCCTTCTTCGGGCTGAGAGTCAGGGGGGAGGGAGAGAGACATCCTTGCCATAGAGGGAGTGCAGAGAAGGTTCACCAGATTGATTCCTGGGATGGCAGGACATTCATATGAAGAAAGACTGGATAGACTCGGCTTGTACTCGCTGGAATTTTGAAGGTTGAGGGGGGATCTTATAGAAACTTACAAAATTCTTAAGGGGTTGGGCAGGCTAGATGCAGGAAGATTGTTCCCGATGTTGGGGAAATCCAGAACAAGGGGTCACAGTTTAAGGATAAGGGGGAAGTCTTTTACGACCGAGATGAGAACGTTTTTTTTCACACAGAGAATGGTGAATCTGTGGAATTCTCTGCCACAGAAGGTCAAGTCAAGTCAAGTCAATTTTATTTGTATAGCACATTTAAAAACAACCCACGTTGACCAAAGTGCTGTACATTTGATTAGGTTCCGATAGAAAAAAAAATGAAAACATACAGTAGCACGCAAACAGTTCACAGCGCCTCCTCAATGAGCCTCAAACGCTAGGGAGTAGAAATATGTTTTGAGCCTAGACTTAAAGGAGTCGATGGAGGGGGCAGTTCTGATCGGGAGAGGGATGCTGTTCCACAGTCTAGGAGCTGCAACCGCAAAAGCGCGGTCACCCCTGAGTTTAAGCCTAGACCGTGGGATAGTTGAGGCCAGTTCATTGGCTATATTTAAGAGGGAGTTAGATGTAGCCCTTGTGGCTAAAGGGATCAGGGGGTATGGAGAGAAGGCAGGTACAGGATACTGAGTTGGATGATCAGCCATGATCATATTGAATGGCGGTGCAGTCTCGAAGGGCCGAATGGCCTACTCCTGCACCTACTTTCTATGTTTCTATGAGACCGGAGATATGGAAGGATAAGGTGTGAGAAGGACAGATCAAAGCAGACGCTGATCTGTCAGACAACGAGGCATACAATCAGTAATATTAATCAGAAGGACAGTGAAACTAGCCAGAGAACTAACATGGGGGAGAGATGGAGAGTTTTTAGATTTTTAGATTTAGAGATACAGCGCAGAAACAGGCCCTTCGGCCCACCGGGTCCGCGCCGCCCAGCGATCCCCGCACACTAACACTATCCCACACCCACTAGGGACAATTTTTACATTTACCCAGCCAATTAACATACAAACCTGTACGTCTTTGGAGTGTGGGAGAAACCGAAGATCTCGGAGAAAACACACGCAGGTCACGGGAAGAACGTACAAACTCCATACAGACGGTGCCAGTAGTCAGGATCGAACCTGAGTCTCCGGCGCTGCATTCGCTGTAAGGCAGCAACTCTACCGCTGTGCCACCGTTCCGCCAAGAGAGAAGTTAAAAAGTCAATGTTGATACCGCTGGGGTGTAAGATGCCCAAGCAAAATATGAGGTGCTGTTCGAGACCCTTCTTCAGACACTCTGAGTTACTCCAGCTTTTTGTGTCTATCTTGGGCCTGGATAGACTGGATGGAGTGGACGTTTCCACTAGTGGGAGAGTCTAGGACCACAGTTCATAGCCTCAGAATAAAAGGATGTTCCTTTAGAAAGGAGGAGGAATTTCTTTAGCCAGAGGGTGGTGAATCTGTGGAATTTATTGCAACAGACGGTCGTGGAGGTGTCAATATTTATTTTTAAGGTGCAGATTGATAGGTTCTTGATTAGTACGGGTGTCAGGGGTTATGGGGAGAATGGGGTTGAGAGGAAAATATAGATCTGCCACTATTGAATGGTGGAGTGGAGTTGGTGGGCCGAATGGCCTAATTCTGCTCCTCAAACCTATGAACTTTTGTGTGCTTTCATAACTTCTCTGATCAACAGCACTTTCGAGATCTCCCGTTTCTTCACACACTCCAAAGACGTACAGGTTTGTAGGCTAATTTGGCTTGGTATAATTGTAAATTGTCCCTAGTGTAGAGGATAACACTTCTGTACATGTAGTAATAATAAAGAACCTGTAATGGCAGTTTCTATACCTTCTCAAAGTCCCACTTCGATAACCATTACTTCTCGGGGATGGAGTAGCGATATAGCTCACGTTCACACCGCACTCTGAGATAGCAAAAACGAATCTTCCAAACGCTGTTTCTTGATTAGTTGGTCTTTATGAAAGTAGCACAAATTCAAACGAGTAATTCATAACTTTTCTCTCTTATCATCTGTTTCTTCTTCAAACAATACAGTAAAATTTGTGTAGTCGTTAGTCGTGTGGTCCTTGTGAGTGTGACTGGCACGAGTGTGGCAGACGTGAGTGTGGCAGTCGTGAGCGTGATAAAAAACTGTGTTCTCTCCATCCTCCGAGGCTAAACTGACCCACAATCTCTGTCGCTACGCTAGCCTCCTCCGATGTGGACACTCCCCGTTACGTATCAAATCATACCCGCAAGCATGCAAAGCAGACAGAAACTAGAAACATTAAATATGGTCGTAATACAATGACAGTAACTAAATTAAGCGTAAATGGCTCCTACAGAACTATTGAGCCATTTAGGCGGCACGGTGGCGCAGCGGTAGAGTTGCTGCCTTACAGCAGCAACTGGAACCCAGAGACCCGGGTTCGATCCTGACTACGGGTGCTGTTTGTACGGAGTTTGTACGTTCCCCCCGTGACCTGCGTGGGATTTCTCCGGGATCCCCCGTTTCCTCCCACACTCAAAAGGCGTGCAGGTTTGTAGGCTAATTGGCTTCGGTAAAAATTGGATAATGTCTTTAGTGTGTGTGTGTGTGTGTGTGTGTGTGTGTGTGTGTGTGTGTGTGTGTGTGTGTGTGTGTGTGTGTGTGTGTGTGTGTGTGTGTGTGTGTGTGTGTGTGTGTGTGTGTGTGTGTGTGTGTGTAGGGTAGTGTCAGTGTGCGGGGATCGTTGGTCGGGGCGGAGTCATGGGGTACGGGGAGAAGGCAGGAACGGGGTACTGATTGAGAATGATCAGCCATGATCACATTGAATGGCGGTGCTGGCTCGAAGGGCCGAATGGCCTCCTCCTGCACCTATTGTCTATTGTTTCCGCGTTGTTTCTCTGAACTTTCAAACTGAAGGACGTGGAATCATATTTTTCATTGATATAATGTTGAGCAAGATTAGTGGGAGATGGTGTTCCTTGATGCCATTGATGTCCCCTCAGGTTGCTGTGGTAACCTTTCTCTTGCAGCCCTGAGCTCTGCGGTGCCTGGCTTGTTTTTGCCATCATGACCTTCGCGTTTGGTCACCTGAAGGAAGACAGTGATGCCGTTGTGTCGCTGCACGGAGCGCCAATCTTACCGCCATCTCTAGACTAAGGTCGACAATGGATGAAAGATGTGCAAAAAAGTAACGATGATAAAGGAAACAGGCCATTGTAAGCTGTTTGTTGGGTGAAAATGAGAAGCTGGTGCCACTTGGGTGGGGGCGGGATGGAGAGGGCTACCTGAAGTGAGAGAAAATCAATATTCATACCACTGGGCTGTAAGCTGCCCAAGAGAGATATATTGAGCCATGTTTTAGAGTCACAGCTGGATAAAGAAACTACTGTCAAATCCAAGTGTCCAGGCACGGTGTCAACAATGAGTTGGTTTACATTCCAAACTTGTGGGAACTAAATGCCATTCCACTGTGTAGTACAGGCAGGTTTCACTGCACTATGCCCCAGGGTATGTTCTGCTCAGTATTGTCACTGACATTCTGCTTAGTTGTTTGGCGTGCCATTGCCCAAAGGAACCACCGGCCCGTGGTTTTCTGTGCCCGACAGAAAATAACGAGGACAGCTCTGAAGAAGAGACCTGACCTGAATCGTCACTATCCATCCCCTCCACGGATGCTGACTGACCCATTGAGTTCCTCCAGCAGTTTGTGTTTTAGCTCAGGGCCTCTTTCCTCACGAGAATCGCTTGCGAGTCTCACAGTACAGTAAACACGATCGGTCTGAATGAGGGTCCTGATCCCAAACTATGTTTTGTTGTGGGGCACGGCGGTGGAGTTGGCACGGTGGTACAGCGGTAGTGTTGCTGCGTTATTAGGCCCGGGTTCCATCCTCACCGCGGGTGCTGTCTGTACGGAGTTTGTACGTTCTCCCCGTGCGTGATCTGCATGGGTTTTCTTTCCACTTTCATTTCACTGCACATCGTGTATGTGTACGTGACAAATAAACTTGACTTGACTTGACTTCTCCGAAATCTCCGGTTCGTTTCCTCCCCACACTCCAAAGACGTGCAGGTTTGCCGGTTAATTGGCTCGGGGTGTGTATACTTGGTATAAGTGTAAATTGTCCCACCCTAGTGTGTGTAGGGTGGCGTTAGTGTGCGGGGATCGCACGGTCGGTCCGGACCCGCTGGGCCGAAGGGCCTGTTTCCGTGCCGTACATACCTCTAAAACTAATAACTGAAACTATCGGCAAGTGCAGTTGCAGGATCACAAATCGTCCTAATTAAGGGTGAAGAAAGACTGTTATCCAGGATTCAGAGTATCTGGAGCATGAAAGCCAAAGGGAAGAAGCATCGCTCATTAACAAGTGCTTCTGACCTAGATACCATCTTCTTTGGGAAGCTGATGCTGCCCGCGGACGGAAGGGAAGCGGAACTTCATTGAATATTTCACAGCGCTAATGGGCCAGTGCAGGAGGATTCGAGTTTGCCGAGCTCCTGCGTCAGATTTTATTTGCGATTTTGCAGGTGCAGCATAAATAGAGTGGATGTTGAGAAGGATGTTTCCACCATTGGGAGACTCTAGGACCAGAGGTCACAGCCTCAGAATTAAAGGGCGCACTTTTAGAAAGAGAGTGAGGAGGAGAACGGAGATGAGAAAGAACTTTTTCAGTCAGAGAGTGGTGAAGGTGTGGAATTCTCTGCCTCAGAAGGCAGTGGAGGCCAGTTCGTTGGATGCTTTCAAGAGAGAGCTGGATAGAGCTCTTAAGGATAGCGGAGTGAGGGGGTATGGGGAGAAGGCAGGAACGGGGTACTGATTGAGAGTGATCAGCCATGATCGCATTGAATGGCTGTGCTGGCTCGAAGGGCTGAATGGCCTATTCCTGCACCTATTGTCTATTGTCTATTGTCTATTGAACCTCTTTAGCCAGAGGGTGGCAAATCTGTGGGACTCTTTGCCACAGAGGGCTGTGGAGGCCAAGTCAGTGGATATTTTTAAGGCAGAGGTAGATAGATTCTCGATCAGTGCGGGTGTCAGAGGTTATGGTGTGAAGGCAGGAGGATGGGGTTAGGAGGGAGAGATGGATCAGCCACGAATGAATGGCAGAGTAGATGGGCCGAATGGCCTAATTCTGCTCCTATCACTTATCAGTGCGACGCTGGGAGTAAAAGATAGTTCCTCCCAGTGAATCCGAAGAGGTCTGATGGCGATCCAGCAGTTCATTTAGTAGCTTGCCTGAGACTTAGGTTCCCGTTGAACTTGCTGTTCGTTTGTATTCGTAGCGCGTGAGGCTTTTGTGATGTCTGTGCAGAGAGGTCAGCAGGGCCTCGGTTAAGTATTTCATCTAAGGGGGAAACCGCCTTGCCAATGCTGCAGAAAATAGTCACAAAATGCTGGAGTAACTCAGCGGGACGGGCAGCTTCTCCGGAGAGAAGGAATGGGTGATGTTTCGGGTCGAGACCCTTCTTCAGACTGAGAGTCAGAGGGGAGAGAGAGATAGACACCGAGATTGGGAAGGCAAGGTGCGAAAAACACACATCAAAGGGGACGATGATCAAGGGAAACGTAGAATGGATCATAAGAAAATAACTGCAGATGCTGGTACAAATCGAAGGTATTTATTCACAAAATGCTGGAGTAACTCAGCGGGTCAGGCAGCACCTCAGGAGAGAAGGAACGGGTGACATTTCGGGTCGAGACCCTTCTTCAGACATTGTACGGTGGCGCAGCGGGTAGAGCTGCTGCCTCCCAGCGCCAGATATGTGGGTTTGATCCCGACCTCATGTGCTGTCTGTGTGGAGTTTGCACATTTTCCCTGTGACCTATGTGGGTTTTCTCCGGGTGCTCCGGTTTCCTCCCACACTCCAAAGACGTGCAGGTTTGTAGGTTGATTAGCTTTGGTAAGTTGCGTGTAGGATAGTGCACGTGTTGATAGCGGGTCGGCGCGGAGTCTGTGGGCCGAAGGGCCTGTTTCCACACTGTATCTGTATCTCTAAGGTCTAAATGTCCCTGACCCGAACCTTCCCCTGACCATTCCTAGCCCAGATGCTGCCTGATTTGCGGAGCTTCTCCAGCACTTTGTACCTATCCATGTTTTAGATATCGTTTTTTTTTAGTTTTAAAGGTACAGCGTGGAAAGAGGCCCTTCGGCCCACCGAGTCCGCACTGACCAGCGGTCCCCGCACACTAGCACTATCCTCCACACACTAGTGACCATTTTACATATATACCAAGCCAATTAACCTACAAACCTGTACGTCTTTGTAGCGTGGGAGGTGACCAAGGTTCTTGGAGAAAACTCACGCGATCACGGGGAGAACGTACAAACTCCATACCGACAAGCACCCGTAGTCAGGATTGAACCCGGTTCTCTGGCGCTGTGAGGCAGCAACTCGGCCACTGCGCCACCGTGCCAAGTCCTCCAGAGATGCTGCCTGGCTCGCTGAGTTCCTCCTGCACTTTCTCTTTGGCCCAAGACGCCAGCATCTCTTGTGAATCAATAGACAATAGGTGCAGGAGGAGGCCATTCGGCCCTTCGAGCCAGCACCGCCATTCAATGTGATCATGGCTGATCATTCTCAATCAGTACCCCGTTCCTGCCTTCTCCCCATACCCCCTGACTCCGCTATCCTTAAGAGCTCTATCCAGCTCTCTCTTGAATGCATTCAGAGAATTGGCCTCCACTGCCTTCTGAGGCAGAGAATTCCACAGATTCACAACTCTCTGACTGAAAAAGTTTTTCCTCATCTCAGTTCTAAATGGTCTACCCCTTATTCTTAAACTGTGGCCCTTTGTTCTGGACTCCCCCAACATTGGGAACATGTTTCCTGCCCCTAACGTGTCCAACCCCTTAATAATCTTGTACGTTTCGATAAGATCTCCTCTCATCCTTCTAAATTCCAGTGTATACAAGCCTAGTCGCTCCAGTCTTTCAACATATGACAGTCCCGCCATTCCGGGAATTAACCTAGTAAACCTACGCTGCACGCCCTCAATAGCAAGAATATCCTTCCTCAAATTTGGAGACCAAAACTGCACACAGTACTCCAGGTGCGGTCTCACTAGGGCCCTGTACAACTGCAGAAGGACCTCTTTGCTCCTATTACTCAACTCCTCTTCCAGTCCAGTTGAGATTCTTTGCTGCCTTGGAATTAAAATGTACACCTTTTTGGAGGTGATATTTTAACTGAGAGGCAGCAGAAGCAGCAAATGGGTGTCCAGATGCTGCTGAAGTTGCTGTTTCACTCCACGTCCATCACAGCATGGTTATAAAGATGTATTTCAAATTATTCTTTGGGAAAGATCCCCAGTGGACGCAGTGTGGTAAGTTTCGAAGCTTATCTGTCTTTTACAGCAAGATAATGTCATCTGTGGACGTCCGTACACTGGCATTTATTTGATAGCTTTGAGCAGAAATCTGTATCGTCTGCAGATTAATCCTTTGAGGGATTCTTTGTGTCTTGGGTTCTCCTGCTTTGGAGGCAGGAGAGGTGGAATAGTACATTCACCGCATCATAAAGTCATACAGCGCGGAAACAGGCCCTTCAGCCCAACTTGCCAAGATGCCCCAGCTATACTAGTCCCACCTCCCTGCGTTTGGCGTCTAAACCTATCCTATCCATGTACCTGTCTAATTGTTTCTTAAACGTCACAATAGTCCCTGGCTCGACTACCTCCTCTAGCAACTCGTTCCATACACCCACTCCACTTTTGTGTGAAAAAGTTACCCCTAAGAATCCAACTAATCTTTCCCCCCCCTCACCTTAAACCTATGTCCTCTGGTTCTCTATTCCCCTGCTCTGAGAAAGAGACTCTGTGTATCTACCCGATCTATTCCTCTCATGATTTTGTACACCTCAACAAGATCACCCCTCATCCTCCTGCGCTCCGAGGAATTGAGTCCTAGCCTGCTCAACCTCTCCCTACGGCTCAGACCCTCGAGTCCTGGCAACATCCTCGTAAATCTTCTCCTTACCCTTTCCAGCTAGGCAACATCTTTCCTATAACACGGTGCCCAGAACTGAGCACAATACTCTATATGCGGCCTCAACAACGTCTTGTATAACTGCAACCTGACCTCCCTACTTCTCTGCTATGTAGTGAGAGAAAGGCTGCCTGGTGGTTTTAGAGAAACTCAGCGGGTCAGGTTGCATCTCAAGAGAAAAGGAATAGGTGACGTTTTGGGTTAGAACCCGTGTTTAGACTGAAAGGTAGAGGTGTGGGGGTGGGGGGGAAGAAGGGTTGCCAACTGTCCCGTATTAGCCGGGACATCCCGTATTTTGGGCTAAATTGTTTTGTTCCATACGGGACCGCCCATGTCCTGTATTAGGCCCAGGGGGTACAGTAGGCCCCGACACTGTAGGCCCCGAAACTGTAGGCCCCGAAACTGTAGGCCCCGAAACTAGGCCTCGACGCTGTAGGCCCCGACGCTGTAGGCCCCGACGCTGTAGGCCCCGACGCTGTAGGCCCCGACGCTGTAGGCCCCGACGCTGTAGGCCCCGACGCTGTAGGCCCCGACGCTGTAGGCCCCGACGCTGTTGGCCCCGACGCTGTTGGCCCCGACGCTGTTGGCCCCGACGCTGTTGGCCCCGACGCTGTTGGCCCCGACGCTGTTGGCCCCGACGCTGTTGGCCCCGACGCTGTTGGCCCCGACGCTGTAGGCCCCGACGCTGTAGGCCCCGACGCTGTAGGCCCCGACGCTGTAGGCCCCGACGCTGTTGGCCCCGACGCTGTTGGCCCCGACGCTGTAGGCCCCGACGCTGTAGGCCCCGACACTGTAGGTCCCGACAGTTTAGTTCCCGACACTCTAGGTTTCTGCCACTTTAGCTCCGGACAGTGTAGGACCGGAGGCCCGGGCGCCGCCGAACGGAGATCGCGTAGCAACCCGCCTCCCGGCCCGGGCGGCCGCCATTGATTGAGCGGGAGCACGTGGCCGCTGGCTGGGTGAGGTCACGTGGGGAGCGGGGCGGTGACGTCACCTTGTCCCTTATTTGGGAGTGAGGAAGTTGGCAACCCGAGGGGTGAAGGTCAGAACAAATCAATGACCTCAGGACGGGTGGAGCCCACAATGGCCCATTGTTGGCTGGGGAAGATGTGCTAACAAGAGGGATACAAGGATGTGAACAGTGGAACTAGTAGGACACTAGGTTGGGAGGAACAGCACCTCATATTTCGCTTGGCAGCTTACAACCCGGCAGTATGAATATTGAGTAGGAAAGGCAGATGCTGGTTTAAATCGAAGGTAGACACAAAATGCTGAAATAACTCAGTGGGACAGGCAGCATCTCTTCAGCAAGGACTTCGACCCGAAACGTCACCTGTTCCTTCTCTCCAGAGATACCGCCTGTCCCACTGAGTTACTGCAGCATTTAGTGTCCCGTATGAATATTGATTTCTTTAAATGGATGTAATTCCTGCAGTCCCTCCCGCTTTTTGTGTCCATCTTCTGAATCTATCCCTGGGGTGGCACGGTGGCGCAGCGGTAGAGTTGCTGCCTTACAGCGCCAGAGACCCGGGTTCGATCCTGACTACAGGTGCTGTCTGTACGGAGTTTGTACGTTCTCCCCGTGACCTGCTTGGGTTTTCCCCTAGATCTTCGGTTACTTCCCACACTCCAAAGACGTACAGGTTTGTAGGTTAATTGCCTTGGTATAAATGTAACTTGTTCCTAGTGTGTGTAGGATAGTGTTAGTGTGCAGTGAGCGCATATCAGCGTGGACTCGGTGGGCCGAAGGGCCTGTTTCCGCCTTGTTTCTCTAAACTAAACAAAACCAAAAACGCCACCCATTTCTTTTCTCCAGAGATGCTGCCTGACCCACTGACTTTCTCCAGCACTCTGTAAAACGTCACCTATCCATGTTCTCCAGAGATGCTGCCTGACCCGCTGAGTTACTCCAGCACTCTGTGAAACGTCACCTATCCATGTTCTCCAGAGATGCTGCCTGACCCGCTGAGTTACTCCAGCACTCTGTGAAACGTCACCTATCCATGTTCTCCAGAGATGCTGCCTGACCCGCTGAGTTACTCCAGCTTTTTTGTGGCTATCTTCCGCCTCTATCCCTGTTCATTAAGGCCGGGGTAAAAACAAAGCAAATTGTGTCACAGGCTTGAAACAAACAATTTACGTCAGCCACTAATGGCTGTTTAAAAAAAAAATCGGCATTAATCTCAGCTGATTAAAATGGAAAAATTAATCTCATCTGTTTAAAATGGAAATGAATTGTTTAATGCGGATTTTACTTTTTGATATTTGCATAATGCCATAAAAAAGGCTGTGCTAATTGTTTAATGGTAGTGGTTGAGTTTAAGATTTCGTGAAAGGCTTCTGAACGATTTATTGTAAAAACTGTAGATGCTCAAAATCTGAAATTTTAAAAAACGGGAAACGATTGAGATACTTGTCAGGTCGGGCGGTGTC
The DNA here is from genome assembly GCF_053455715.1 of Rhinoraja longicauda. Lineage (NCBI taxonomy): Eukaryota > Metazoa > Chordata > Chondrichthyes > Rajiformes > Arhynchobatidae > Rhinoraja > Rhinoraja longicauda. The sequence goes on from NC_135975.1 coordinate 4,624,615, forward strand.
TGTGGAGAGCGAAACTGAGTTAGTGCTTTGAACTGTAGATACAAAGATTGTACATCGTGGATTGTAGATACGAAGAACTGCAGATGCTAGTTTATACCAAAGATAGGCACAAAGAACCCTTCTTCAGACCGGAAAAGTCACCCATGTTTTTGCTCCGGAGATGCTGCCTGACTCACTGAGTTAGACCATCCATCTTCGGTATAAACTAGCATCTGCAGTTCGTTCCTACTCCGAGAAAAGAGATGGTCTTGGCATCATGTTCAGCATGGACATAGTGGGCCGAAGGGCCTTTGCTTGTGCTGTACTGTTGTGTAGTCGATCATCCAGCAAGACTGGAGATTCCCTCCCCTGTGTATCCTGTAACCGCACTTCCTAAGTACCTCTTTGTCTGTAACTTCTTGAAAGGTATAACATTCTTAAAGGATTGGACTTGCTAGATGCAGGAAAAATGTTCCTGATGTTGGGGGAGTCCAGAACCAGGGGTCACAGTTTAAGAATAAGAGGCAGGCCATTTAGGACTGAGATGAGGAAAAACTTTTTTACCCAGAGAGTTGTGAATCGGTGGAATTCTCTGCCACAGAAGGCAGTGGAGGCCAATTCACTGGATGTTTTCAAGAGAGAGTTAGATTTAGTTCTTAGGGCTAAAGGATTCAAGGGATATGGGGAGAAGGCAGGAACGGGGTACTGATTGAGAATGATCAGCCATGATCAGCGCAGCGGTAGAGTTGCTGCTTTACAGCGAATGCAGCGCCGGAGACTCAGGTTCGATCCTGACTACGGGTGCTGCACTGTAAGGAGTTTGTACGTTCTCCCCGTGACCTGCGTGGGTTTTCTCCGAGATCTTCGGTTTCCTCCCACACTCCAAAGACGTACAGGTATGTAGGTTAATTGGCTGGGTAAATGTAAAAATTGTCCCTAGTGGGTGTAGGATAGTGTTAATGTACGGGGATCGCTGGGCGGCACGGACTTGGAGGGCCGAAAAGGCCTGTTTCCGGCTGTATATATATGATATGATATGATATGAATGGCGGTGCTGGCTCGAAGGGCCGAATGGCCTCCTCCTGCACCCAGAACAATGAAATTCTTACTTGCTGCAGCACAGCAGAATATGTAAACATCGTAAACTGTAAACAATATGATAAACGAGAGAGAAAAAAAAAGTTAAGTGTGTATATAAACACATATTCACAAATATACACACACACAAGTATATATATATAAATATATATATATATATATATATAGGATAGACACAAAATGCTGGAGTAACTCAACGGGTCAGGCAGCATCTCAGGAGAGAAGGAATGGGTGACGTTTCGGTTCGAGACCCTTCTTCAGACTGAAGATGGGTCTCGACCCGAAACGGCACCCATTCATTCTCTCCTGAGATGCTGCCTGACCCGTTGAGTTACTCCAGCATTTTGTGTCTACCTTCGATTTGCAGTTATTTTCCTACGTCTGTCTATCTATCTATCTATCTATCTATCTATCTATCTATCTATCTATCTATCTATCTATCTATCTATCTATCTATCTATCTATCTATCTATCTATCTATCTATCTATCTATCTATCTATCTATCTATCTATCTATCTATCTATCTATCCATCTATCCATCTCAAACAATAACCAAGCCACATTGCCGACCTACCCTGACCAACCAATAGTTAAAGTCCCATCCGAGTGTTGGCAAAAGCAGGTGGGCAATCATTTCCTTTCATTGCATCTTCTCACAGTTAAGTGAATTATCCTTTTACACAGCTGTAAAATCATTCGATGTAATTTAAAAAATAGACCTTAATATAAGTGTAAGTAACCAGGGCTGTTGCTGAGCCTGACATCAATGGCTAAATCAATAAGACATTGTTTTGGGAGTCTTGAACGCACGTTACTTCCATTTGAAGCAGTACAGACAAATATCTATTTGTTGTGTTGTTGTGGTTTTCCAGGGCCGTGATAATGGATAGTCGATGTGTCGGCACGGTGGCGCAGCGGTAGAGTTGCTGCCTCACAGTGCCAGAGACCCGGGTTCCATCCTCGCCCCGCAGGTGCTGTCTGTGTGGAGTTTGCACGTTCTCCCCGTGACCTGCATGGGTCTTCAGACTGGGCTCGACCCGAAACGTCACCCACTCCTTCTCACCAGAGATGCTGCCTGTCCCGCTGAGTTACTCCAGCATTTAGAGTCTTATCTTCGCAATAGGGATGTTGTTTGGTGTTGCCTTGGGCTGCCGTAACCTTGAGAGTCTATTTGCCTTGAGGTAGTGTTTAAGGTAGAGTCCACAGCCCGCATGCAGTCCAGTGGACACCTCACTGCGCCCACAACCTCAGTCATTGTCTGTGATCGTCAAAATGCATTACTGAACATCAGCACTGCTTTCAAAAACTACTTACCATTAAGCAAGGACATGCAGTGCAAACGTATTTTCTTTATTCAAGAATCTGCAAACGGCCTTGGAAACACTTTCTGATCAGTTTTGTCCTCGCCTTCAATTTCCATTTCCTTTCCTCCGCCCAGCGGCACAGAACATGAGCAACAAACACTCTTCCCCACGATCGCAGTTGAACCCTGACTCAAATGCATTGACCGTTTCTTTTAGACTTTAGAGACACAACACAGAAACGTCAGCCCGTCGGGTCCGCGCCGATCAGTGATCACCCCGATCGGTCCCTTTACCTCCCCCCTCAACTCCATCCAAGGACCCAAACAGTTTTTCCAGGTAAGACAGAGGTTCACCTGCACCTCCTCCAACCTCATCTATTGCATCCGCTGCTCTAGATGTCAACTTATTTACATTGGCGAAACCAAGCGCAGGCTCGGCGATCGCTTCGCTCAACACCTGCGCTCGGTCCGTGTTGGCCAAACTGGTCTCCCGGTGGCCGAGCACTTCAACTCCCCCTCCCATTCCCAGTCTGACCTTTCTGTCATGGGCCTCTTCCAGTGCCATAGTGAGGCCCACCAGAAATTGGAGGAACAGCACCTCATATTTCGCCTGGGCAGCTTGCAGCCCAGCAATATGAACATCGACTTCTCCAACTTTAGATAGTTCCTCTTTAGATAGTTCTCCCTCTATCTTCCTGTCTCCACCTATATCCTTCCTTTGCCCCGCCCCCTGACATCAGTCTGAAGAAGGGTCTCGACCCGAAATGTCGCCCATTCCTTCTCTCCGGAGATGCTGCCCGACCTGCTGAGTTACTCCAGCATTTTGTAAATAAATACCCCGATCAATGATCACCCCGTACACTAGCACTGTCCTGCACACACTGGGGACAATTTGCAATTTTGCCGAAGCCAATTAACTTACAAAACCTGCACGTCTTCGGAGTGTGGGAGGAAACCGGAGCACCCGGAGAAAACCCACGCGGGTCACGGGGAGAACGTACAAACTCCGTACAGACAGCGCCTGTAGTCAGGATCAAACCTGGGTCTCGGGCAGCAACTCTGCCGCTGCGCCACCGTGCCGCCACCTCTGAGCTTCCTGAATCCATTGGCACGGCTGATGCTGAAATCTTTATATCTGCAGTATCTCAGCTTTGGCCTTTGACATGTTGGTGGGTTGAAGCATAGCTGGGAGCTGACAGTGCAGATGGTGCAAGACTGTGCCGGGTGGCCCTTGGTGTGATTGCCAGATTGTTGTCTCCCTGATCCCTGTCATAAAATGAGAGCGAGTGTCCACTGAGGTCAGGGAAGGGTCGGGATGTCAAAAGCAAAACGTGGATGCGGGAAGTCCAAGATAAAATCAGAAAAATCAGAAGGGCAGGCACGGTGGTAGACCTACTGCCTCACAGCGCCAGAGACCCGGGTTCCATCCTGACCATGGGTGCTGTCTGTACGGAGTTTGTACGTTCTCCCCTTGACCTGCGTGGGTTTTCTCCAAGATCTTCAGCTTCCTCCCGCGCTCCAAAGACGTGCAGGTTTGTAGGTTAATTGGCTTGGTGTAAATGTAAAATTGCCCCTAGTGTGTGTAGGATAATGTTAATGTGCGGGTTTGGCTGGTCTGCACGGACTCGGTGGGCCGAAGGGCCTGTTTCTGCGCTGTATCTCTAAACTAAAAATGCTGGGAATATTCGGCTGGTGCCTTGGCAAGGCCACCAGCATAATCAAGGATAAGTCCACTGAGGTAGATAGTAGTTCTACTAGTTATTGGGAGGATGGTTCATTTGCCAGATAACAATTGGGAAGAAATTGTCCCTGATTCTGGAGGTATGCGTTTCTATACCTTTTGCCTGATGGGAGAGGGGAGAAGAGGGAGTGGCCGGGGTGCGACTGGTCCTTGATTATGCTGCTGGCCTTGCCGAGGCAGCGTGAGGTGCAGATGGAGTCAGTGGAAGGGAGGTTGGTTTGTGTGATGGTCTGGGCTGCGTCCACAATTCGCTGCAATTTCTCGCGGTCTTGGATGCATCCCGATAAAATGCTGTCTACAGCACATCTGTAGAAGTCGGTGAGAGTTGTTGAGGGACATGCCGAACTTCTTGAGCTTTCTAAGGAAGTAGAGGCGTTGCTGTGTTTTCTTGGCCATTGCTTCAATATGGGTTGAATACGCTTTGTATCCCTCTCATGATCTTATATATATACACATCTATGAGATCACCACTCGTACAACTGCGCTCCAAGGAATAAAGGCCTAACCTCTCTCCCTGGAACTGATGCCTACCTGGCAACTTTCCTTGCAATGTTTCTCATTCCAGCTTAATGGCATGAAGAAGGGTCTCGACTATGGTTTCCAACTGTCCCGTATTAGCCGGGACATCCCGTATTTTGGGCTAAATAGATTTGTCCCGCACGGGACCGCCCTTGTCCCATATTGGGCCTGGGGGTCACTGTAGGCCTGGACAGTGTGGTAGTAAAAAAACTGCAGATGCTGGTTAAAACCTGTGCCTACCTTCCGGACAGTGTAGGTGCGGTGTGGACAGTGTAGGCCCCAGCACCGCCTAATGGAGGTTGCGTACCAGGTCAGGCAGCATCTCTGGAGAGACGGAATGGGTGACGTTTTGGGTCTTCTCTCCAGAGATGCTGCCTGACCCGCTGAGTGACTCCATCTTTTTGTGTCTACCTTCGATTTTAAACCAGCATCTGCAGTTTTTGTTTCCCTACACAACCCGCCTTCCGGCCCGGGCGGCCGCCGTTGGTGGAGCGGGAGCACGTGGCCGCTGGCTGGGTGAGGTCACGTGGAGCGCGGGGCGGTGACGTCACCTTGTCCCGTGTTTGGGAGTGCTATAGTAGGTGCCCCTAGTCTCGACCTGAAACGCCACCCATTCCTTCTCCCCAGAGATCCTGCCTGTCCCACTGAGTTACTCTAGCTTTTTGTGTCTGTTTTCGGTGCGAACCAGAATCTGCAGTTCTGAACCGCACAGCTTAATGGCCTCCTTTCTGCAGTGGGAGTGACCAAGACAGAACACAATACTCCGAGAGTGGACTCACCGTCTTGTAAAACTGTCTGCCGCCACAGTAGCCCCTGATCAATGTGCGTCACGGTTCACGGAGTATGTGGGTCAGGGGAGGTGCCGTGAGCTCGGGAGAGCGCGGTTAAACGCCTCACTTGCCGCTAAACATGAAGCCGGCTGCCGCTTCAGGTTAAAGAGTGTTCCGAAGATAGACACAAAAGTGCTGGGTAACTCAGCGGTTCAGACAGCAGCACCTCCGGAGAGAAGGAATGGGTGACGTTTCGGGTCGAGACCCTTCTTCAGACTGAGAGGCAGGGGAGAGTGAAACGAGAGGTATAGACAATGATGTGGAGAGATGCAGAACAAACGAATGAAAAAATGCAAAAAAGAAACGATGATAAAGGTCTATATCTCTCTGTATCACCATGTATAGTTTCCCCTCTCGCCTGACTCTCAGTCTGAAGAAGGGTCTCGACCGGAAATGTCACCCGTTCCTTCTCTCCAGAGATGCTGCCTGTGCTGTTGAGTTACTACAGGTCTTTAATCTCTTTCTTCGGGTTAAACCAACATCTGCAGTTCCTTCCTACACTAAAGAGCAATCCTGTTGGAATCCATCGAGGCTGATAGCTGCTCACCTCCCCCATCCCGCAAGGCCTGAGACAGTCCACATGGTTTCATGGTACTTTATTACAGGGTGCTTTGTCACATGCACCAAGGTACAGTGAATTTCATTTTTGTGTGCAGTTCAGTACAAGTATCACAATACAAAACACTTGGATACATATTAGACGAGCATCTCAGATACAGGACAGGTGTATAGTAGTGGTACACAGAGAATGTATACAGAGTGGCCAGTTTGGCTCCATTTTCAAGTCCCAGTTGCTGTAAGTGCGGGGATCCTGACCTGACCATGAAGGCCCCGTTGTCATGGTGACGTTGCAGAGTCGGCCTGGCCGAGCGTAGCCGTGGTGGCGACCTCCGCCGCTGTAGGCCGCGTGCGGTCCACGGGCTCGGCCTCTTGGAGCGGAGCCCGGTCCCGCCGGGCCCCCGGGCTGCTGCAGGGCCTACAGCGGCCCACTCTCCCCTCCCCCCCCTCCCTCACTCACTCACTCACTCACTCCCTCCCTCCCTCCCGCAGCCGGTCTGCTGGCCGGCCCTCCGTCCGGGCGGGTTCCCGGGGGCCCTCGATCCACAGCGGGCGAGACCCCGGTGGGTCTGCAGCAGGCGAGGCGGGCCGGGCCTACCGGGCTCTCCCCCAGCCCACCTCTCTTCAAGGGGAAATAAACGGCGTGGAGCTTTGCTTCAGATACCAGCAGCCGAACGAAAATTGGAACAACTGTTTCCTCAATGGAAAGAAAATAAGTGTGCATGTGCCGTGCCATTAGAAATCCTGTTTAGGAATAATGAGGGCCGCTGGGAATGGAGAAACAGTCACACATGTGTAGGCTTAGTTGTTAAACATGCATTTGCTTTTCGAAACAGTTAAGTAAATCATACAGGCCTAAATCATGGCGGTTTTTGCAAACAATGCACCATCGCGGAATATTAATGTCTTACAATTAATATTGTATTGGTGGTGAATCTGTGGAATCCTTTGCCACAGACGGCTGTGGAGGTCAAGTCAATGGATATTTTTATGGCAGAGATTGATAGATTATTGATTAGTGCGGGTGTCAGAGGTTACGGGGAGAAGGCAGGAGGAGATTGGGGTTAGGAGGTTATCACATAAGCTTCTGAACGTAAGCTTAAGTTTTGTTCTTAATTGTTTACTGTATGTCATGTTGTTCCTTGCGGGCGGAGCACCAAGGCACATTCCTTGTATGTGTATGGACTGTACTTGGCTAAGAACATTTATTCAATTCAATTCAATTCAACATATGAACATTTATATTAATCTTTCAACGTGCCAAGAGATACTGCTTCGATCCTGACCTCGGGTTCCGACTGTTGGGAAGGAACTGCAGATGCTGGTTTGTACCGAAGATAGACACAAAGTGCTGGAGTAACTCAGCGGGTCAGGCAGCATCTCTGGAGAACATGGATAGGTGACATTTCACAGAGTGCTGGAGTAACTCAGCGGGTCAGGCAGCATCTGTGGAGAACATGGATCGGTGACGTTTCACAGAGTGCTGGAGTAACTCAGCGGGTCAGGCAGCATCTCTGGAGAACATGGGTAGGTGACGTTTCACAGAGTGCTGGAGTAACTCAGCGGGTCAGGAAGCATCTCTGGAGAACATGCGCTTGTGTGTAGGATAGTGCCGGGGTGTGGGGTGATCGCTGGGTGGCGTGGACTCGGTGGGCCGAAGAGTAGGGTTGCCAACTTACTCACTCCCAAATACGGGACATGGTGACGTCACCGCCCCGCGTGACCTCACCCAGCCAGCGGCCACGTGCTCCTGCTCCACTAATGGCCTGGGCTGGGCGGCCGCCATTGGTGGAGCGGGAGCATGTGGCCGCTGGATGGGTGAGGTCACGTGGGGCGCGGGGCGGTGACGTCACCCTTTGTCCCTTCTTTGGGAGTGAGGGAGTTGGCAACCCTACTGATACGGGACAAGGGCGGTCCTGTACGGGACAAACTAAGTTAGCCCAAATACGGGCTGTCCCGGCTAATATGGGACAGTTGGCGATCGTACCGAAGAGCCTGTTTCTGCACAAAACTCTAAACTCAACTAAATCTTTAGTGGAGGAAGGGGAAGGGGGGGAACAAAGGGAGGGGGGAGGTGTGTATGTACGTTATCTTAAAATTAGAGAAATCAACATTCACCCCACAGGGTACAAATACCCTCCCTCCCGGCGAAATATGAGGTGCCATTCCTCCATTTTGGATCTTTGAATGATTGCTTGTGTGAGTCAGAAATAGATTGTTGATTCCCTTTTAATTTTTAAACCATCACACGCAGTCATTAATCCGCAGTTTCTGATATCCTCTCTGATCCGGAATCGTTTCTGACCTTTAATAACTGATAAGATACGGAATCAGAGAGATATGTTGAGAATCCTGGTGAGGCACTAATCGCATGTTGTTGAGGATCGAATCCGATCAGCAGATGAGCATTTTGACAAAGGATATAAGAGCAGAAATATGTCTCAGTCAGTGGTCTACAACAGCTGGGCTGTAGAATAGCAAACAGGAATTTCCGATTCGATGCATCTAGTTTGGAGATACAGCGTGGAAACAGGCCCTTCGGCCCACTGGGTCCCTACCGACCAGCGATCGCCGCACCCTAACACTGTCCTAGGTAGGGTCCCGACCCGAAACGTCAGCCATTCCTTCTCTCCTGAGATGCTGCCCTCCCCCCAATGAGTTACTCCAGCATTTTGTGATACCTTCGATTTGTACCAGCATCTGCAGTTATTTTCCTAACACTATCCTACACACACAAAAGGGACAATTTTTACATTTACCACCTAATTAACCGACAAACCTGTACGTCTTTGGAGTGTGGGAGGAAACCGAAGATCTGGGAGAAAACCCACGCAGGTCAATAGACAATAGACAATAGACAATAGGTGCGGGAGGAGGCCATTCGGCCCTTCGAGCCAGCACCGCCATTCAATGTGATCATGGCTGATCATTTTCAATCAGTACCCCGTTCCTGCCTTCTCCCCATACCCCCTGATTCCGCTATCCTTAAGAGCTCTATCTAGCTCTCTCTTGAATGCATTCAGAGAATTGGCCTCCACTGCCTTCTGAGGCAGAGAATTCCACAGATTCACAACTCTCTGACTGAAAAAGTTTTTCCTCATCTCAGTTCTAAATGGCCTACCCCATATTCTTAAACTGTTCTAACCCAACGGTCGGGCTGCCGCCATTGGTGGCCCCTTGTTCTGGACTCCCCCAACATTGGGAACATGTTTCCTGCCTCTAACGTGTCCAACCCCTTAATAATCTAATACGTTTCGATAAGATCCCCTCTCATCCTTCTAAATTCCAGTGTATACAAGCCTAGTCGATCCAGTCTTTCAACATACGACAGTCCCGCCATTCCGGGAATTAACCTAGTAAACCTACGCTGCACGCCCTCAATAGCAAGAATCTCCTTCCTCAAATTTGGAGACCAAAACTGCACACTGTACTCCAGGTGCGGTCTCACTAGGGCCCTGCATTAGGTCTGCAGTTATTTTCTTACAGCACCCATAGTCAGGATCGAACCCGGGTCTCCGGCACTGTAAGCGCTGTAAGGCAGCAACTCTACCGCTGCGCCACCGTGCTGCGCTAGATGTGATAGCAAGAGGGATACAAGGATGCAAACGGTGGAACTGGAGGGAAGACTAGAGTGGGGGAGGAGATCCTTGAGGAGATCCTGAGGGGCAACTGACATTGCAGTTTCGACCCTCCCTCTCACCTACGGCAGCCTCGCACCACAGAGAGACGAGAAGCAAAGCCGAGTGAGACAAAGTACAATTTATTTTGCGCGTGAAGGAGCGATTTATCATCGTGTACCTTATCAGTTGCCTTTGGGCTTGTTGTAGAAAAATGTACTTTGTGGTTGGGGGGTGTTAAGCGGGAGGCTACAAGATACATGCTTGCATTTTCAGTCAATGAAGCATGCCGGCGTGGAGATAAGGAGGGTTTGTCAATCTCCTGTTCAATGACGTTGCCCTTTCCATTCAAATTCCCGGCCGACATTTCGTGCCTTTATTGATCCGGTCTGTCAATACTGACAAAATACTGCTGACAAAGCTTGATGGGGAGATCAGACGCTGTTATTCTCCAAACTAATGGCAGACTTCAAAACGCCAGCAGACATCCAGTGAATCTACGAGCTTAGAGCCAGCCGCACAGCGTGGAAACAGGCCCTTCGGCCCGTCTTGCCCATGCCGACCAAGATGTCCCATCTACACTAAATTTAGATTTTTAGATTTAGAGATACAGCGCGGAAACAGGCCCTTCGGCCCACCGAAAATTAGAAAATTCATTGTTCATACCTTTAGGTTGTTAACTACCGAGGGAGACTACAGGTGTTGTTCCGGTAATTTGTGTCGGACCGTACGCAAACAACTAACAAACGGGTGGCACGGTGGCGCAGGGGTAGAGCTGCTGCCTCACAGCGCCAGAGACCTGGGTTCGAACCTGACTACGGGTACTGTCGGTACGGAGTTTGTACGTTCTCCCCGCGACCCTCGTGGGTTTTCTCCGGGTCCTCCGGTTTCCTCCCACGCTCCAAAGACCTGCAGGTTTGCAGGCTAACTTCCTCTGAGGAAACAACGTTGTGAACTGTCCCCAGTGAGTGTAGGATAGTGCTAGTGTATGTGGTGGTATGATCGTGTATAATCGCTGGTCAGCATGGACTCAGTGGGTCGAAGGGCCTGTTTCCGTGCTGTATCTCTAGACCAAACTAGTTTACTTATGAGTAAATGAACTGTGTTGGGTCCAACTACTATTAGAATGGAATCGGGGATCCAGATGCCTATTTCCACACTGTATCTCTGAATTAAACTAAACTAAAGGAAGCACCCATGGTCATGATCGAACCCAGGTCTCTGGCGCTGTAAGCGCTGTAAGGCAGCAACTCTACCACTGCTCGGGGTGCCAACTATCTCACTCCCAAACACGGGACAAGGTGACGTCACCGCCACGTGACCTCCTCACCCAGCCTACAGCGTCCGGGCCTACAGCGCCCCTCCCCCTCCCTTAAAGTCGCCTTAAATTCTGTAGCACTTGTTTCAAAAAAGGTCACACGTGACCTGTGGAAAAGTAAACTCTGCTGCACGCAAACAGTTAAAAAACATTGCCGCTAGCTTAAATAATAGAATGTAGCCCTGCTTGCCATTCCCTGACAGCCAACTCCTCCCATTTATTTTAATTGGGACCGCTGTGCTCACGGCAGCTTTTAAACTGGCTCCAATTAACTCGAAGAGGGTGGCGCTGGACCTGGAGAAACATCTGCTACGGTCACAGTAGTTGCCATTAAAATTAATGGCTGCCGTTCGTTGCCAGGGCAAAGCCAAGCGGAGCCGAGTGTGTTTTACATGATTATTATAATTCAACTTGGTTTCAACAATTCCAACTGTTTTGGGCACAACTTCCCCCAACTTTGGAAATAATCATCACCAGAAATGAAAGGTAGACACAAAATGCTGGAGTAACTCAACGGGTCACGCAGCATCTCGGGAGAGAAGGAATGGGGTGACTTTTCGGGTCCAGACCCCTGTTCAGACTGATGGCGTTTCGGGTCGAGGCCCTTCTTCAGACTGATCACATTTCGGGTCGAGGCCCTTCTTCAGACTGATCACGTTTCGGGTCGAGACGTGTTATTGATTGTGGATGATCAGCCATGATCATAATGAATGGAGGTGCTGGCTCGAAGGGCCGAATGGCCTCCTCCTGCACCTATTTTCTATGTTTCTATGTAGAGGGATATGAGCCAAATACGGGCAGGTGGGACTAGTGTAGTTTTAGTTTAGTTTAAAGATACAGTGCGGAAACAGGCCCTTCAACCCACCGAGACTGCACCGACCAGCGATTCCTGCACATTAACACTATCCTACACACACTAGGGGCAATTTTTTCATTTATACCAAAGCCAATTAACCTACAAACCTGCACGTCTTTGGAGTGTGGGAGGAATCCGAAGATCTCGAAGAAAACCCACGCAGGTCATGGGGAGAACGTACAAACTCCGTACAGACAGCACCCGTATTCGGGATCGCTGGTCAGAGGAAGTTAGCCTGCAAACCTGCAGGTCTTTGGAGCGTGGGAGGAAACCGGAGGACCCGGAGAAAACCCACGCGGGTCACGGGGAGAACGTACAAACTCCGTACAGACAGCACCCGTAGTCGGGATCGAACCCGGGTCTCTGGCGCGGCGAGGCAGTAACTCTACCGCTGCGCCACCATGCTGCCCAAGTGGATGGGACATATTGCTGACGTGGGCAAGTTGGGCCGAAGGGCCTGTTTCCACGCTGAACACCAGGCGTGGGAATCACTCGCTGAAAGGCAGGAGAACTATTTTCACTGAATTGATTGAACTGATTGAATTGTTTCCGCGCTGAGTCCACTGCCAGCCCGTTAAGCTGTCAATCGGGAAACAATCATTTTCCCATTGGCTTATGTTAAATGATGATGCCGTTCTTATAATGTAATTGTAAATATAAGCACCAATGCACCCAGCCATCATTTTCCTCCCTTTCAGTGAGGACAACGTAGATGTTAAATTCAGGCACAGCCTCGGGTCTGAGTCTGGATGGGAATAGAAAATAGGTGCAGGAGTAGGCCTGTCCATGTTCTCCAGAGATGCTGCCCGACCCGTTGTGTTACTCCAGCACTTTGTGTTACACAGAAACATGGAAACAAAACATAGGTGCATGAGTAGGCCATTCGGGCCTTTGAGCCATTGTCTCTTAAACGTTGTGATGGTCCCTGCCTCAACTACCTCCTCCGGCAGCTCGTTCAATACATGTTTTATCGGCAACTCCACCACGTCACAAATACGATGATAGACAATAGACATTAGGTGCAGGAGGAGGCCATTCGGCCCTTCGAGCCAGCACCGCCATTCAATGTGATCATGGCTGATCATTCTCAATCAGTACCCCGTTCCTGCCTTCTCCCCGTACCCCCTGACTCCGCTATCCTTAAGAGCTCTATCTAGCTCTCTCTTGAATGCATTCAGAGAATTGGCCCCCACTGCCTTCTGAGGCAGAGAATTCCACAGATTCACAACTCTCTGACTGAAAAAAGTTTTTCCTTATATGATCATGTATGTTGCAAAACATATTTGGCTAATAAAGTTTAATTGTGATTGTGATTGTTGTACAGGGCCCTGGTGAGACCGCACCTGAAGTATTGTGGGCAATTTTGGTCTCCTAATTTGAGGAAGGACATTATTGCTATTGAGGGAGTGCAGCGTAAGTTCACCAGGTTAATTCCCGGGATGGGGGGACGGACATTAGTGTTAATGTGCGGGGATCACTGGGCGGCACGGACTTGGAGGGCCGAAAAGGCCTGTTTCCGGCTGTATATATATGATATGATATGATATGATATGATATGACTATCACATGATGAAAGAATGGGTCGACTGTGCCGCACGTTTATAAGTTGGCCGGTCAAAAGGCAGGCTGAAGGGTCAATCGTTTCTCGTGATTGTCCACTGAATACAGACAGTTATGGGCAGGTCCAGCCCTCGGTCAGTGGGGAACATGGATTGGTGCAGCCACAAGCAATTCTGCCCCTGAGAGGCATTGAGAGAGGAAGGAAATGTGTGCACCCACTCTCGCGGGTTAAAGATGTTTTAACAAATGAAAATACATACCGGTGACTTGCAGGGACTCTGACAGTTTGACAAGAGCTTTCACGTTGAGCAGATTGAGTGCAGACGTGAGTTTGGAGTTTGGAGAATGCCTGTGTCGCGGGGGACTAGGAATAACGATGTGGGGGACAAGGGGAGGTCAAATGCACCTAGCAGTCCAATAATTGGTGGCATAAGATGGCTCCCTTGTTCGTGTCTCGGTTTGGTGAGCAAGGAGCACTGAGAGAGGAGTGGCTAGGTTCTGTTCAACACGACTGCAGTGAGTTCTCGTTAAAGAACCAGCCTTCTTCCCCTCCCTCCTTCCTCCTTCCACCCTCCCTTCCTCCCTCCTCCCCCTCCACCGTCCCTCGCTCCCCCACCCCCTCTCTTGCCTTCCCCTCCCTCCCTCCCTCCCTCCTTTCTCCCTCTTCCTCCCTCCTCCCCTTCTCCCTCCCTCCTCCCCTTCTCCCTCCCTCCTCCCCTTCTTTCTCCCTCCCTCCTTCCCTCCTTCCCTCCCTCCCTCCCTCCCTCCCTCCCTCCCTCCCTCCCTCCCTCCCTCCCTCCCTCCCTCCCCCACCCTCCCCCCTCCCCCACCCTCCCTCCCTCCCTGCCACCTTCCACCCCCCCTCCTGTCTCCTCTCCCGCCTTCTCCCCACCTCCATACTGATTGAACATGATTCTTGTCTGCACACCAGGCCAACACAATTAACACTTGCTGCTAATTCTGAGACCACCACAAGACGAGCCTGCTGATTAAAATGAAATACATTCATGTTAGCGAGAACTAGACTGATTGAGAATAGTAGAAATCTTAGTTCCGGTGAATTATTTTTCTTTCCTGAACTGTTTCTGCCCTAATTTGCATCTCAGTTGGACTCTCACCAATTAGCTCAGTAATTATTTTAAAATTCACAACGCCTAACTGGCACGCGGATGGAGCTTTGTTTAAGACTCCTGTCAGACTTTGGACTTTAAAGATACAGCAAGGAAACAGGCCCTTCGGCCCACCGAGTCTGCGTCGCCCCGTACATTTGCACTACCCTACACACTTAGAACAATTTTACAATTTTACCGAAGCCAATTAACCTACAAACCTGTACGTCTTTGGAGTGTGGGAGGAGACCGGAGCTCAGGGAGAAAACCCACGCAGGTCACGGGGAGAACGTACAAACTCCGTACAGACAGCACCCGTAGTCGGGATCGAACCCGGGTAAGGCAGTAACTCTACTGATGCGCCACTGTGCCGCCTTACAGCGCCAGAGACCCTGGTTCGATCCCGACTGCGGGTGCTGTCTGTCTGTATGGAGTTTGTACGTTCTCCCCGTGACCTGCGTGGGTTTTCTCCGAGATCTTCCGTTTCCTCCCACACTCCAAAGACGCACCGGTTTGACCGTTAATTGGCTTGGCATTAAAAAAATGTTTAAAAATTGTCCCTGGTGTGTGTAGGATGGTGTTAGTGTGCGGGGATCGCTGGTCGGCGCGGACTCGGTGGGCCGAAGGGCCTGTTTCCGCGCTGTATCTCTAAACTAAACTGAACTAAATCTTCAGATGGACACACAAAGCTGGAGTAAATCAAGGGGACAGGCAGCATCCCTAGAGAACAGGGAGGGGGGTAACATTTCTGGTCGAGACCCTTCTTCAGACTAAAGCTTTCTCAAGTCCTTCCATCTAATTTGATGACGTACACCAAATGGACGTCTTCATAGACAATAGGTGTAGGAGGAGGCCATTCGGCCCTTCGAGCCAGCACCGCCATTCAATGTGATCATGGCTGATCATTCTCAATCAGTACCCCGTTCTGCCTTCTCCCCATACCCCCCGACTCCGCTATCCTTAAGAGCTCTATCTAGCTCTCTCTTGAATGCATTCAGAGAATTGGCCTCCACTGCCTTCTGAGGCAGAGAATTCCACAGATTCACAACTCTCTGACTGAAAAGGTTTTTCCTCATCTCAGTTCTAAATGGCCTACCCCTTATTCTTAAACTGTGGCCCCTTGTTCTGGACTCCCCCAACATTGGGAACATGTTTCCTGCCTCTAACGTGTCCAACCCCTTAATAATCTTGTACGTTTCGATAAGATCCCTTTCTCATCCTTCATCTTTGCCTCCTTCTCCCCCTCTGGCTTTTGGAGCGTGCTAATTCAGCTCGGTGCGTGCCGTTAGCGAGCCGTCACGAGATATTCCCAGCGTGCCGGGGCATGAAGACAAAGACTGCAAAGGCCAGCAACGATCCCAGGTGCAGGCCTTGGCTCCGGAGCTAGGCTGCAGGGGGAGGCCTACGTGCTAGAAGACGCAAGCCTTTAATTGCACCAAGCTTTCCCGCCCTGCCCACCAGTCACATCTTTCTCCACCCATGCACGATAACTAGTGACATGCTCTCCTGTCACAGGTCGATAGTCCTTCAAGAAACGGAACTTCAAGATCAAGATTCAAGATATCTTTATTTGTCATCCAAAAAACAAGTTTTTTGGACGAAATTTCGTCACCCACAGTCCAACAATAAGAGCAATAAAATAAGCAAATTACACAACCCCAACCAACACAAAACCCCCCAAAAAGAAACATCCATCACAGTGAGTCTCCTCCAGTCCCCTCCTCACTGTGATGGAAGGCCAGAATGTCTTTTCTCTTCCCCTGCCGTCTTCTCCTGCGGTCAGGCTGTTGTCGTTGCCATGTTCCAGGCTGCGCCGGACGGTGAAATGTCCGCAACGGGCCGCAACTTGCTTCACACAAAATCCTTTTTTGTTTGTTTTCACTGCCGACTTTGATTAGGGAAAGGCGTCGGAGGTTGTGGGGAGAAGGCAGGAGAATGGGGTTAGGAGGAAGAGATAGGTCAGCCATGATTGAATGGCGGAGTAGACTTGATGGGCCGAATGGCCACTTATGACCTGATCACCTTGTGTCACTAACCCGACGATATGAATACATAACTCTAACTTCAATTAACCCTTGCATCCCCCCTCTCCCTCCCCCCCCCCCCCCGCCCCCACCCTAGCCATCGTGCTAGTTTCACTGTCTGTATAACTCATCATCACCTTCCCCACCGCCAACAATGGACCATTGTTCGCTCCACCTTTCCTCGATCATTGTTGCTTTTTACATATCTCTCTATATCGCCGTCTATAATCTCGCGTTACCCTCTCCCCTGACCCTCAGTCTGAAGAAGGACCTCGACCCGAAACGTCACCTATTCCTTTTCCCCGGCGAGGCTGCCTGACCCGCTGAGTTACTCCAGCTTTTTGTGACTATCTTCGATAATCGCTTTGTGCTTTAAAAAAAAATTGCCACAAAAGAAAGATTACAGAGTGGTAGAGTCATGTAGAGTGGAAACTGGCCCTTCTATCCAGAGATTCTGCCTGTCCCACTGACTTACTCCAGCATTTTGTGTCCAGCCTTGATTACACATCCTGTAAATAAGTAGTAAATAAAATGATGAGAGGAATAGAGAGGGTAGACAGTCAGAACCTTGTTCCCGAGGTGGCAATGTCAAATGTCGAGACCCCTCTTCAGACAGCAGTGAACGGCACTTCAGAAATAGCTTTGGGAAATAGCTCAGGGCGGCACGGTGGCGCAGCGGTAGAGTTGCTGCCTTACAGCGAATGCAGCGCCGGAGACTCGGGTTCGATCCTGACTACGGGTGCTGCACTGTAAGGAGTTTGTATGTTCTCCCCGTCACCTGCGTGGGTTTTCTCCGAGATCTTCGGTTTCCTCCCACACTCCAAAGACGTGCAGGTATGTAGGTTAATTGGCTGGGCAAATGTAAAAATTGTCCCTAGTGGGTGTAGGATAGTGTTAATGTGCGGGGATCGCTTGACGGCGCGGACCCGGTGGGCCGAAGGGCCTGTTTCTGCGCAGTATGTCTAAATCTAAAAAAATCTAAAATCTAAAAATTCGAACGGGTGCATGAAAGCAGTCGTGTGGAGATACAGCGCAGAAACAGCCCTTCAGCCCACCGAGTCCGTGCCGACCGGAGATCACCACACACTAACACTAGCCCACACACACCAGGGACAAATTACATTTGTACCGAGCCAATCAACCTGCAAACCTGTACGTCTTTGGAGCGTGGGAGGAAACCGAAGATCCCGGAGAAAACCCACGCAGGTCATGGGGAGAACGTACAAACTCCGTACAGACAGCACCCTTAGTCGGGATCGAACCCGGGTTTCTGGCGCTGTAAGGCAGCAACTCTACCACTGCGCCATCGTGCATCGTAGATCCAAGTCAATTCTTCCCTTCTGCGCTGTGATACTTATTGCCGTTTTGGCTGATGTATTGAACCAGAGGACAGTAGACAGCGTGTTCCTGATCACACTTGCCCATTAAATAAGCAATGAATGTCATTTTGTTAAACTTAAAACACTTTCATGGGCGATTAACTTTTGTTTGAAGAACAGCAGATTTTCTTTTTAATGCTTCTAATGGCACATTACACGATAACTGTTATTAAAAGTAATGGCACAGAACTCGGCTGCTCCTCTTGGATCAGTTAGAGTGATGTTTTAGTAAATGAAGTGCCTCCCTCCACCAATCCGTGCGGCACCAAATCTTGCAGAGCAGCCGAGGCGAGAGTTTCTTTTCAAGAGTTTTGACAGGACTCTTGGTGTCAACTGGGCCAACTTAGCAGCACGAGGTGTCCAATGTGTTCAGTGAATTACACTGCTCGTAAGTTCATAAGTCATAGGGCATTCGGCCTATTAAGTCTACGCCATTCAATCATGGCCGATCTATCTATCTCTCCCTCTCATTCCCATTCTCCTGCCTTCTCCCCATAACCCCTGGCACCCGCACTAATCAAGAATCTACCTGTCTCTGTCTTAAAAATATTCATTGACTTGGTCTCTGCGGCCTTCTGTGGCAATGAGTTTCCCAGATTCACCTCCCTCTGACTGAAGAAATTCCTCCTCATCTCCTTCCCAAAGGAACATCTTTTAATTCTGAGGCTGTGACCTCTTGTCCAAGACTCTCCCACTAGTGGAAGTTGTTATTATTATTATTATTATTACTACTATTATTATTACTATTATTATTACTATTATTATTACTATTATTATTACTATTATTATTACTATTATTATTATTATTATTATCTTCTCCACATTCACTCTATCTAGGCCTTTCACCATTCGGTAAGTTTATTTGAGATCGCTGGTCGGTGCCGACTCGTTGGGTGGAAGGGCCTGTTTCCACGCTGTATCTCTAAACTAAACTACTAGGGTTGGGAAGGGACGCAGAGAGAGAGAGAGAGAGGAGATACAAGGGTTACTTGAAGTTAGAGAAATCAATATTCATGCCGCTGGGTTCTCCATCTCTCTACATCACCGTCTAAATCTCTCGTTTCCCTCTCCCCTGACTCTCAGTCTGGAGAAGGGTCTCGACCCGAAACGTCGCCTATTCCTATTCCTTTCTATTCCACCTATTCCTTCTCTCCAGAGATGCTGTCTGACCCACTGAGTTAATCCACGCCTCCAGATTCAGGGGACAGTTTCTTCCCAGCAGTTATCAGGCAACTGAACCATCCTACCACAACCAGAGAGCTGTCCTGATCCACCGTCTACCTCATTGGAGACCCTCGGACTATCTTTGATCAGACTTTACTGAGGTTTACCTTGCCCTAAACATTATTCCCTTTGTCATGTATCTGTACACTGAGGATGACTTGATTGTAATCATATATCGCCTTTCTGCTGACTGACTAGCAGGCAAGAAATGCTTTTCACTGTACCTCGGTACGCATGAAAATAAACGAAACTAAAATAACCATACTAAAATAGTTGACAGCCCCACGCTGTTTGTCCATGAAACAAAGAATTCTAGTGTCAATGGATCGACCTTTCAACGAAGAAGGTTGGGATTAACATTTGCACATGACACATTGCCTTTCCGCTGACTGGTTAGCATGCAACTGTACCTCAGTACACGTGACAACAAGGATAAGGGGGAAGTCTTTTAGGACCGAGATGAGAACGTTTTTTTTCACACAGAGAGTGGTGAATCTGTGGAATTCTCTGCCACAGAAGGTTGTTGAGGCCAGTTCATTGGCTATATTTAAGAGGGAGTTAGATGTGGCCCTTGTGGCTAAAGGGATCAGGGGATATGGAGAGAAGGCAGGTACGGGATACTGAGTTGGATGATCAGCCATGATCATATTGAATGGCGGTGCAGGCTCGAAGGGCCGAATGGCCTACTCCTGCACCTATTTTCTATGTTTCTATGTTTTCTATGTAATAAACAAAGCTGTAACATTTTGTGTCTCTCTTCGGTGGTACAAAAATCAGATTGCCGCTGCTAGTTAGTGAGACCCCGAACTTTCAGACCACCGAGATGCTGTGTATGGACAGGCAGTTAATGTCGTCTCTCCATCAGCGTGTAACGTACGCTGTTCTCTTCACTCTGAGCAATTGCTGCTCGCTACAATTATTTAAACATAATGTGGTTTGGGTAATTGTCGCCGTGAAGCAGCATCTCTTGAAAGTTGAGAGAGATAATGCAGTTTGCCGCATAAGTGTGATGAATTACCACAGACTCCTTGGAACAAAACTGTAATTTTGTGTGTCTATTTTGGTGAGACAAATTTATTTGCCCAATAAAATGCAAATTATACCCGTGCAGTTGAAGGTTTATTCCGAGCGGACTCGGAAATAAGACTGTTGGACGTGCCGTTGTAGTTTCCTTCACTGCATTCACGTTGAGATTGGTTGTTCTGCGAAAACTGCTGATAAAATAGAAACATAGAAACTTAGAAAGTAGGTGCAGGAGTAGTAGGCCTTTCGGCCCTTCGAGCCAGCACCACCATTCAATATGATCGTGGCTGATCATCCAGAATCAGTACCCCGTTCCTGCTTTCTGGAGGACATGGATAAGTGTCGTTTCTTTACAATTTTTTACCCCAAAGCCAATTCACCTACAAACCTGAGGCACATCAGGATTCCTCTTCAGATAGTTTAGTTTAGAGATAAGGTGTGGAAACAGGCCCTTCAGCACACCAGGCCCGTGTCGATCAACAATCGCCCTTTAGACTTTAGAAGTACAACCAGCCATCACCCCACACACTAACACCGTCCCACACTCTTGGGACAATTTACAATTTGTTTTTACCGAAGCCAATTAACCTACAAACCTGTACGTCTTTGGAGTGTGGGAGGAAACGGGAACACGGGGAGAACATACAAATTCCGCGCAGACAGCACCCGTAGTCAGGGTCGAACCCGGGTCTCTGGCGCTGTAAGGCAGCAACTCTACCGCTGCGCCACCGTGCCGACCTCCACAGTCATGTGTCTATCTCTAAGCCTTCCATTTCTGACACGTACTCTTGAAATCTCCCCGAAACAAGTTGGAAAGGGTGAGGAGAAGATTCACGACTGTGTTGCTAGGACTGGAGGGCCTAAGCTGCAGGGAGAGGTGGAGCAGGTTGGGGCTTTATTCCTGAGAGTGTAAGAGGACGAGGGGTGCTTTTATAGAGGTGTTCAAAATCATGAGAGGAACAGATCGGGTAAACGCACAGAGTAGGAGAATCTGAGTGCATTCAAGAGAGAGCTGGATGGAGCTCTTAGGGATAGCGGAGTCAGGGGGTATGGGGAGAAGGCAGGAACGGGGTACTGATTGAGAATGATCAGCCATGATCACATTGAATGGCGGTGCTGGCTTGAAGGGCCGAATGGCCTCCTCCTGCACCTATTGTCTATTGAGAACCAGAGGACATGGGTTTATGGTGAGGGGGAAATTATTTAGTTTCCTGAGGGAAACTTTGATTAGTACAGGTGTAAGCGGGATCTGGGGAGAAGGCAGGAGAATGGGGTTGAGAGGGAAAGATAGGTCAGCCATGTTTGAATGCCGGAATGGACTTGATGGGCCAAATGGCCTAATTCCGCTCCTATAACATATGATCATAAAATGAGGGGTAACTTTTTTACACAAAAGCCGGTGGGTGTGTGGAACGAGGTAGTTGAGGCAGGTGCTAACACAACATTTAAGAAGCATTTAGACAGGTACATGGATAGGACAGGTATCGGGGGATATGGACCAAACGCAGGCAGGTGGGACAAGTGCCGATGGGGCATGTTGGTTGGCATGGGAAAGCTGGGCCGAAAGGCCTGTTTCCACGCCGATTGTCTCCGCGACTCTCTATAACAGAACTGCACAATCTCCGCAGGGAATGATTTAATGATTTCAATTGCAAGGAACCATTCCAAACCCCAGTAATCCAAGACTAAATCTACTCCAACTAACTCAGGAAGTGGCTTAGTCCATCAAAAGCCTTGATTACAAGTCACCATTCCCTCGTCCAAGATTTTTACAACCAGATTTCCTTTTCAATAATACTTGGCACGTAGTTTGCCGACATTGCTTTACCTCAAAGTCATTGTCACAATCTCCCAATCTGCTACGGTAACCAAAAAACATGATATTGATGTCTTCTTCCATGCACCAGCACTTTCCAGAATTGTTGCCATCTGATGTGAGGCCTGAAGGAAGATTTATGTGCGTGTTTTTTAAAATTACTTAGCCTCAACTTTCCATTCCTCATCCTTTGCTGTTTCTGATTAGCACAAATGCAGGGAAGCATTGCAGCTGGGAGATGTTTTTTTGGAGACTTCTCACTCGTTGCATCAATGAGCAAGAATTCACCCCTCCCAACCCATGTGGCCAACCTCTGAGAAGATCATTTAAAAAGGTCGTTTCGGGTGCCAACCTTCTCAGAATTGAAGATAGACGCAAATCTCCTGCCCTCCAACTCGACGAACCTCCTGCCCTCCAACTCTACGACCACGTTTTAACCCAGACCCTCCTGCCTTCCCATAATTGAGGCTGTTTGTTTGAGTGAATGGCTGACTCACTGGTCTTCTTACAGAGTCACGAGTCGTACAGCGTGAAAACAGCCCCTTCAGCCCAACTTGCCCAAACCGGCTAACAAGGTCCCAGCTGCATGCGCCTCGTAGATAGACACAAATAGCCGGAGTAACTCAGTGGGTCAGGCATCATCTCTGGAGAGAAGGAATGGGTGACGTTTTGGGTCGAGACCCATTAACTCAGTGAGTCAGGCAGCATCTCTGGAGAGAAGGAACGGGCGACGTTTCGGGTCGAGACCCTTCTTCCGACCGAGAGCCAGGGGAAATGGAAACGAGAGATATAGACGATGTAGAGAGATGTAGAACATATGAATGAAAGAAATGCATAAAAGTAATGATGATAAAGGAAGCAGGCCATTGTTAGCAGTTTGCTTGAAGAATATCATCTAGTCACACTGTGTTAATGGATCTTACACTTTGGAATTCAGAAGATGTCAGACGTCATATTTACCTCATATATGATATTATTCCAATCATGTATTGCTACCCCGGTTTTATGCTCTGCACTTATTTAAATTGTGAACAGTAAATGTATCGATCCCATCACTGGCTCGAGCTGTTCGGAGATTGGTGCTGATTGATCTGGGAATTATTTGAAGGTCTCCTGAAATTGAATGTTGTGGTGGATCATCGAGAAAGCAATTTTGTGGCTTAAACAAATTTGTCTAGCGGGGAGAGAAATGAGCCAAGCAAAAATAACTTCTGTAGTCATTTGTCAAATGCGTATTCGACATCAGCGTGTGGAAGTCTCATCGTTAGTGTTTTGTGTTTTTGTTACAATTGCTTTTTAATTGACGTGTTCGGACTGATTTTATTTGGATGGGCCAGGTTTTGCTATTTATTTCCTTGTAGCAGCAGTGGCGATGCAGGTTGAATGGGATGAGCTCGCTAATGAGTTAAGTCGTTATTTGAGGTGTTTGTCAGTGAAATGTTCATTATTACTTCCTGGCCTGACATTTATCCTCGGTCTCTTTCCTTCCCTTCCAACTTTCCTCACTGTGTTGACAAATACATTTGCATTGTAAACTAATCCCACGGAGTTTATTTTCGTTGAGGGATATCGCGTGGAAACTGGGCCACTGAGTGCATGCCAACCACCTAGCGCCCATTTTACGTTTTTAGTTTTAAAGATGCAGCGCAGAAACAGGCCCTTCGGCCCACCGAGTCTGCGCCGACCAGCGATGATCTCCGCACACTAACACTACCCTACACCCTACTACTCTACCGCTTAAGGGCGGCACGGTGGCGCAGGGGTAGAGTTGCTGCCTTACAGCGAATGCAGCGCCGGAGACTCAGGTTCGATCCTGACTATGGGCGCCGTCTGTACGGAGTTTGTACGTTCTCCCCGTGACCCGCGTGGGTTTTCTCCGAGATCTTCGGTTTCCTCCCACACTCCAAAGACGTACAAGTATGTAGGTTAAATAGTATAAGAAAATAATGCAGATGCTGGTACAAATCGATTTATTCACATAATGCTGGAGTAACTCAGCGGGTCAGGCAGCATCTCGGGAGAGAAGGAATGGGTGACATTTTGGGTCGAGACCCTTCTTCAGACTGATGTCAGGGGGGCAGGACAAAGGAAGGATATAGGTGGAGACAGGAAGATAGAGGGAGATCTGGGAAGGAGGAGGGGAAGGGAGGGACAGAGGAACTATCTAAAGTTGGAGAAGTCGACGTTCATACCACCGGGCTGCAAACTGCCCAGGCGAAATATGTGGTGCTGTTAATTGGCTGGGCAAATGTAAAAATTGTCCCTAGTGGGTGTAGGATAGTGTTAGTGTGCGGGGATCGCTGGGCGGCGCGGACCCGGTGTGCCGAAGGGCCTGTTTCTGCGCTGTATCTCTAAATCTAAAAATCTCAAATCTACACACACGAGGGACAATTTACAATTGTACCAGGCCAATTAACCAACAAACCTGCACGTCTTTGGAGAGTGGGAGGAAACCGGGGCTCCCGGAGAAAACCCACGCAGGTCACGGGGAGAAAGTGCAAACCTCGAAACAGACGGCACCCGTGGTCAGGATTGAACCCGGGTCTCTGGCGCAGTAAGGCAGCAACTCTACCGCTGCGCCACCACCATGTTATCCCACTTTCTCATCATCTCCCCACACACTAGAGGGAGGCTAAAGGAATAGATGATGGTTTGGGTCGAGACACTTCTTCAGGGAAAGGGGAAACCAGAGATATGAAAAGGTACAAAGAGCAAATGAATGAAAGGTACGAAACAATAAAATCAATTGCATTTATCCTGATCGTAATTGGGTGCTGGTTGTAGGTGAAATCATAACCATGCGATCATTAGAATGGTGATGATCCCAAAACGTCACCTGTCCAATGTCCTCCCAGATGCTGCCTGACCTGCAGAGTTCCACCAACTGTCTGAATTTAGCTCAAGATTCCAGCATCTGCAGTCTCCATCAATAGAATATCTCTCGCTGGAATTTAGAAGATTGAGGGGGGATCTTATAGAAACTTACAAAATTCTTAAGGGGTTGGACAGGCTAGATGCAGGAAGATTGTTCCCGATGTTGGGGAAGTCCAGAACAAGGGGTCACAGTTTAAGGATAAGGGGGAAGTCTTTTAGGACCTAGATGAGAAAAAAGAGAGTGGTGAATCTGTGGAATTCTCTGCCACAGAAGGTAGTTGAGGCCAGTTCATTGGCTATATTTAAGAGGGAGTTAGATGTGGCCCTTGTGGCTAAAGGGATCAGGGGGTATGGAGAGAAGGCAGGTACAGGATACTGAGTTGGATGATCAGCCATGATCATATTGAATGGCGGTGCAGGCTCGAAGGGCCGAATGGCCTACTCCTGCACCTATTTTCTATGTTTCTATGTTTCTAACATTTCCAACAGCTTCCAAAAAGCAACCTGTTCGAATTTCCATTTGTTATATACAGGATGTTATATATGTTTTATGAGGATGTTGCCAGGACTAGAGGGCCTGAGCTCCAGGGAGAGGTTGAGCAGGCTGGGACTCTACTCCTTGGAGCGCAGGAGGATGAGGGGTAATCTTATAGACGTGTATGAAATCACGAGAGGGGTAGATCGGGTAAACGCACAGAGTCTCTTGCCCAGAGTCGGGGAATCAAGAACCAGAGGACATAAGTTTAAGGTGAGGAGGGAAAGATTTGATAAGTACCGGAGGGGTAACTTTTTCGCACAAAGGGGGGTGGGAGTATGGAACGACCTGCCAGAGGAGGTAGTTGAGGAAAGTACTATCGCAACGTTTATGAAACATCGATAGGTACATGGATAGGACAGGTTTGGAGGGACATGGGCCAAATGCAGGCAGGTGGGACTAGTGTAGCTGGGACATGTTGGTTGGTATGGGCAAGGGCCTGTTTCCACACTGAATCACTCTATGACTATATTTAGTTCCCTGCAGAGGTTTTACTGGACTTTATTAGCATTCGGCATGATTGAAAATTTTCAATTATTAAAACAAAAGACTCGTGGGATTTCTCAATTATAGTTTCTGTGGAATGCAACTAAATTGGCCATAATAATAGTGTGTTCTTTCAAGGCCCTTTTTGTCACAAAGCCCCGAATGCTTTCTGCCTCTTGCCCTTTCCCCGTTCATTTCTGCTCTTCCCGCCGTTTGCACCACATCACTTCACTGGACATTGCATTTAGGGTTGCCAACTGTCCCGTATTAGCCGGGACATCCCATATTTTGGGTTAAATTGGTTTGTCCCGTACGGGACCGCCCTTGTCCCGTATTAGTAGGGTTGCCAACTACCTCACTCCCAAATAAGGGACAAAGGGTGACGTCACCGCCCCGCGCCCCACGTGACCTCACCCAGCCAGCGGCCACGCGCTCCCGCTCCACCAATGGCGGCCGCCCGACCGTTGGGTTAGAACAGTTTAAGAATAAGGGGTAGGCCATTTAGAACGGAGATGAGGAAAAACGGTTTCAGTCAGAGAGTTGTAAATCTGTGGAATTCTCTGCCTCAGAAGGCAGTGGAGGCCAATTCTCTGGATGCTTTCAAGAGAGAGCTTGATAGAGCTCTTAAGGATAGCGGAGTTAGGGGGGTATGGGGAGAAGGTAGGAACGGGGTACTGATTGTGAATGATCAACCACGATCACATTGAATGGCAGTGCTGGCTCGAAGGGCCGAATGGCTTCCTCCTGCACCTATTGTCTATTGTCTATCTTCGGTTTCCTCCCACACTCCAAAGACGTACAGGTTTGTAGTTTAATTGGCTTGGAGTAAATGTAAAAAACTGTCCCTAGTGGGTGTAGGATAATATTAACGTGCTGGGATCGCTGGTCGGAGCGGACTCGGTGGGCCGAAGGGCCTGTTTCCGCGATGCATCTCTAAACTAAACTAAACTAAACTAAACTATTCTAATTAAAATCCATTTTTGTGCATTAATTATGCTTTGCAAGAGAACCTGCTGTCTACACGGTCCTTTTGGATTTATTGTCAAGATTTCTTTTGATATCGGGACACGAGAGATTGCAGACGATGGAATATTGAGCAGAATACAGACTGTTCGAGGAGCTCGGAGGATCAGGCAGCATCTGTGGAGGGATCCACTGGTGGGAGAGTCTAGGAGCAGAGGGCTCAACCTCAGAACAAAAAAGACGAATGTTTAGAATAGAGATTAGTTTTAGTTTAGAGATACAGCGCGGAAGTAGGTCCTTTGGCCTACCGAGTCCGTGCCAATCAGCGATATCCATATTCTCACACTGCCCTGCACACACTAGGGACATTTTTTTTAACATTAATACATTATTACATTGGTTTTAAGCCAATTAACCTACAAACCTGTATGTTGTCAAGCTGGAAAAAGTACATAGGAGATTTATGAGGACGTTGCCATGACTCAAGGGCCTGAGCTGCAGGGAGAGGTTGGGCAGGCTGGAACTCTATTCTTTGGAGCGCAGGAAGATGAGGGGTGATCTTACGGAGGTGTATAAGATCATCAGGGGAATAGATCGGGTAACTGCAGAGTCTTTTACCCAGAGTAGGGGAATCAAGAACTGGAGGACAGAGGTTTATGCTGAAAAGGGAAAATCTTAATGGGAACCTGAGGGACACCTTTTTCACACAGAGGGCGGCGGCCATATTTGGAACAAGCTGAAGAGGTTTAGTTTAGAGATAAAGAGCGGAAACAGGCCTTTCAGCCCATCGTGTCCACACCGACCACCGACCCCCACACATTAACACTACCCTACACAAACCAGGGACATTTCATACATACACCGAGCCAATTAACCTACAAACCTGCACGTCTTTGGAGCGTGGGAGGAAACCAAAGATCTCGGAGAAAACCCACGCAGGTCACGGGGAGAACGTACAAACTCCGTACAGGCAAGCACCCATAGTCAAGATAGAACCAGGGTCTCTGTCGCTGTAAGGCAGCAACTCTACCGCTGCGCCACCATGCCGCCCAAAGGATGAGGAGGAATTTCTTTGGCTAGAGGGTGGTGAATAGAACTCATTGCCACAGACGGCTGTGGAGGCCACGTTCAGGACACTTGTGTCTTCTCTCCCCCTTGGCACTTCTTAGAGGTCTGAGTGAGGTTACTAAGGAAGGTAGCAGAAATTATACTCCGCCGGCAAGGGAATCGATTGCTCAAATCATCCATGGCAATTTTTGGATAAAACAGGAAGAAATATCCAGAAGAACATTTCAAAATAAAAAGGGCAGCACAAACATGGGTGGTACAGAGTGCATTTAATAAAATTGGTTTTAAAGAAGCAATTAAAATGGTGAGAGTAGACAATAGACAATAGACAATAGGTGCAGGAGGAGGCCATTCGGCCCTTCAAGCCAGCACCACCATTTAATGTGATCATGGCTGATCATTCACAATCAGTACCCCGTTCCTGCCTTCTCCCCATACCCCCTGACTCCGCTATCCTTAAGAGCTCTATCTAGCTCCCTCTTGAATGCATTCAGAGAATTGGCCTCCACTGCCTTCTGAGGCAGAGAATTCCACAGATTTACAACTCTCTGACTGAAAAAGTGGGTGCATAATGTCTATTGCACCTAATGTCTATTGTCTATCATCCTATTTGTGACGTGGTGGAGTTGCCGATGAAACATGTCTGGAACGAGCTGCCGGAGGAGGTAGTTGAGGCAGGGACCATCACAACGTTTAAGAAACAATGAGACAGGTACATGGATAGGACAGGTTTGGAGGGAAGTGGACCAAACGCAGGCAGGTGGGACTAGCGTAGATGGGACATGTTGGTCGGTGTGGGCAAGTTGGGCTGAAGGGCCTGTTTTCACGCTGTAAGACTCGATGACTCTGTGGACATCTGACCACACATGATGTCCCGAGGAACCTGTGGACTGTTTTGTTTAGTTCCCAAAGTGTTTACTGAGCCCCAAGGACGGTGAGCATTGGAGATGGTTTGTGCCGACCAAGTAATGCTCTCAGTCTCTGAGTACTGGGATGGTCGGCTCCAGCTCCGAGCTTCAAACTCCACGGTGTCGTTTGACTGGAGTGAGTCCAGATTGCATTAATCTGAAATTAATTTGATTCTGAACGGCTCCATCTGTTTGTGTTAGAGGAGGCTCAAGACTCAGTAATGAAGTGTGAGTGAGTCACGACGCAGACTGCCTGAGCCAGATGGAATGGTAACTGTGAACGAACTAACCAGAGATGGCGGGGAGGGGAAGGGAGTAGTACTGTTAATGCCAGCGAATAGTCTAGGGTAGTTTCAATGCTGCAAAAGGGTCTTTAAATAGATATGCACCCACTTTTGGGCATCACGGCACGTTTAACACCTCGCCTTCTGCCAAGAACGATTAGTGTGGGTGTCAGGGGTCACGGGGAGAAGGCAGGAGAATGGGTTTAGGAGGGAGAGATAGATCAGCCGTGATGGAATGGCGGAGTAGACCAGATGGGCCGAACGGCCTAATTCTGCTCCTAACACTTATGACCTGGTGAATGGTGGAAGATTTCGATGGGTCTGACATTTAATCTTCCCCAACAGAACCGAAACTACTGGAAGAACTCAGTGGGTCGGGCAGCATCTGTGGTGGGAATGGACAGGCAACGTTTTGGGTCGGGACTCTTCTTCAGGCTGATTGTAGTGGTGGTGATGGGGGGGGGGAGGATGGGAAAGAGAGATGGAAGTGGGCAAGTGATAGGTGGATAGACACAATGTGCTGGGGCAACACAGCGGGTCGGGCGGGATCACTGGAGAAAAGGGATGGGCCTGACCCGAAACGTCACCCATCCTTTTTCCTCCAGAGATGTCGCCCGCCCGACCCGCCAAGTTACTCCAGCACTTTGTGACGATCTTTGGTATAAACCAGCGTCTGAAGTTCCTTGTTTCTCCCGAGTAATTAGTGGATGAAGGTGAGAGAGGGGTGGAATAGCAGATGGAAGAGTAAGTGCAAACAGCTGGCGGTGAAAAATGAGACGAAAGGGTGACAGATAAGGAGGAGGAGGAGAGGAGTCAGAGGTTATGGGGAGAGGGCAGGAGAATGGGATTAGATAGAAGAGATAGAATGGCGGGGTAGACTTGATGGGCCGAATGGCCAAATTCTACTCCTATCACTTATGACCTTATGAGTGAAATGTAAACCGAGAAGGAGGAATATTGGTTGAAAAGGGGATGTTAGGGGGAGTGGGGGGGGGGGGGGGGGGGGAGATGGGAGTGGGGGGAGCAGAAGAGGAGTAGGATAGAGAGAGAAATGAGTGCGCACAGAGTGGACAGAGGAACAAGGGAGAGAGAAGATGGAGAGGAGGGGGTTACTTAAAATCAGAGAATTCAGATTGTCATCTAAAGAAGAGTCCCGATCCAAAACATTACCCATCCGTTCCCACCATAGATGCTGCTTGACCTGATGATTTCATCCAGCATTTTATGTTGAAGATCAAATGTCAGACTCATAGAAATGTTCCAGCGTTCGGCATGGGCAAGTTGGGCCGAAGGGCCTGTTTCCGCGCTGCATGACTCTATGACTCTTTCACCTACGGTTGCCAACTATCTCACTCCCAAATAAGGGACCGCCCCGCGCCCCACGTGACCTCACCCAGCCAGCGGCCACGTGCTCCCGCTCCACCAATGGCGGCCGCCCGGGCCGGGAGGTGGGTTGCTACGCAACCTCCGTTAGGCGGCGCCCGGGCCTCTGGACTTACACTGTCCGGACCTACACTGTCCGGACCTACACTGTCCGGACCTACACTGTCCGGGCCTACACTGTCCAGACCTACACTGTCCGGACCTACACTGTCCGGGCCTACACTGTCCGGACCTACACTGTCCGGACCTACACTGTCCGGACCTACAGTATCCGGGCCTACAGTATCCGGGCCTACAGCGCCCCCCAGGCCTAATATACGGGATGTCCCGGCTAAAACAGGACAGTTGGCAACCCTACATTCATTCCACCGTGTCAAAAACACCAATGTATTCCCATGCCAATCTATTCCCTCCACAGACGCTACCTGACCCACCGAGTTATTCCAACACTTCGAGGTGGTGAGGCTGCATTTGGAGGATTGTTTTCAGTTTTGGTCACCCTGCTTATAGGAAACATGTTGTCAAGCTGGAAAAAGTACATAGAAGATTTACGAGGACGTTGCCATGACTCAAGGGCCTGAGCTGCAGGGAGAGGTTGAGCAGGCTGGGACTCTATTCTTTGGAGCGCAGGAAGATGAGGGGTGATCTTACGGAGGTACATAAGATCATCAGGGGAATAGATCGGGTAAATGCGGAGTCTTTTACCCAGAGTAGGGGAATCAAGAACTGGAGGACAGAGGTTTATGCTGAAAAGGGAAGAACTTAATGCGAACCTGAGGGACACCTTTTTGACACAGAGGGCGGCGGCCATATACGGGAGAAGCCGAAGACGTTTAGTTTAGAGATAAAGAGCGGAAACAGACCTTTCAGCCCACCGTGTCCACACCGACCAGCGACCCCCGCACATTAACACCACCCTACACACACGAGGGACAATTCATACATACACCAAGCCAATTAACCTACATACCTGTACGTCTTTGGAGTGTGGGAGGAAACCGAAGATCTCGGAGAAAACCCGCGCAGGTCACGGGGAGAACGTACAAGCTCCGTACAGACGGTGCCCGTAGTCGGGTTCGAACCCGGGTCTCCGCCGCTACAAGCGCTGCGAGGCAGCGACTCTACCGCTGCGCCACCGAGACCGCCCTTATTGGGGCAGGTACTATAACAACATTTCAAAGACATTTGGACAGGTACATGGATGATTGGATTTGGACAGAAAGGAAAAGGGACATGGGCCAAACGCGGGCAGATGGGACTATTGTAGATGGGGCATCTTGGTCGGCATGGGGAAGTTGGGCCGAAGGGCCTGTTTCGATACTGTATGACTCTATGACTCTGTGACTCTGTGACTCTTATGTAGTGAAATCAGGGGGAGTTGTCAGGAATATGCTGAGAGTCTTAACAGAAAAAGATTTAATGAAAGTCAGCGTTTGAAGGTTGTGCCAACTCTGCGAGCTAACTGGCCTATGTGGTGTACAGTGTGAACCTATGGCTGTGACTCCAGCGACATGTTTTCCTCACTTCTCCTTGCATCTCGTGCCTGGAATGTTAATTCTGTGCCCCCTGGTCTGCGAACCATCTGCTAATGGGAGCATCCTCTCTCCGCCAGCTCCGTCTCGACCCAACGCGATCTTGCATCTCCATCAAATCCCCACTCACTCCCCACCCGGCCGGGCGGAGAGATAAATATCCTTCTGCCGCCAGATTGTAACGTCAACAACCGACAGCGATAGATAAACCTGACCTCAGTCAGACCTGTTGAGGAGTTGTCTCCATGACATGCCTGGAGCTAGGGCCTTGGCGACCAGCCTAAAACAATCGCTTCGGAATGAAAACCGGGAAGCTTCCAGTTTGCAAGTCATTCGGCGTCGATGCTTGTCATTGGGAGGCTCAATGATCCACGGATGCTGGGATCTTGAGCGAATCTCAAGGGTTATGGGGTGAAGGCAGGAAAATGGAGGCAGAGGTCAACCATGATTGAACGGCGGAGTGGACGGCCTAATTCTACTCCGACAACTTGTGAAAATACAAAGTGCTGGAGGAACCCAGCGCGGGTCAGGCAGCATCTGTGGAGGGATGCAGACAGGAAACGTGTTGGGTCGAGACCCTTCTTCGACTTGTAGAAATAAGGAACTGCAGATGCCGATTCATACGCAAAAGGACACGCAGTGCTGGAGTAACTCAGCGGGTCGGGCAGCATCTCTGGAGAACATGGAGGGGTGACGTTTCGGATCGAGCCCATTCCCCACCTATCACCTCTCCATGTTCTCCAGAGATACTGACTGACCCGCTGAGGTACTCCAGCACTCTGTGTCCATTCTTCAACTTATTCTTCTGTTGGTTTATAGTCACCCCATTAAATGGGGCTGATTTATCATCACTGAACAATAATTTTTGCCCTGATGTGCAGTAAATCTCCCTAATTTTCCAAAGTGATTGTACATTAAAGTGAATGCCTGGATAGAGTGGATGTGGAGAGGATGTTTCCACTGGTGGGATAGTCTAGGACCAGAGGCCACAGCCTCAGAATAAAAGGACGTATCTTTAGGAAGGAAATGAGGAATTTCTTAAGTCAGAGGGTGGTGAATCTGTGGAATTCATTGCCACAGAAGGCTGTGGAGGCCAAGTCAATGGATATTTTTCATAATCTTAATCATAATCATACTTTATTAGCCAAGTATGTTTTACAACATACCAGGAATTTTAAGGCGGAGAGTGACAGATTCTTGATCAGCGCGGGTGTCAGGGGTTATGGGGAGAAGGCAGGAGAATGGGGTTGAGAGGGAGAGAGAGATCAGCCGTGAGTGAATGGCGGAGTAGACTTGATGGGCCGAATGGCCTAATTCTGCTGCCCTTGACTTATGTGAACACGAACTTTCCCGGCAAACAATTTTATTAACGATCTTATCAGCGACGTGATTTGGCACTTTGGCATTTAAATGCCATTAATCACGGCCTCCTCCCGTCTTTTTTTAAATCGCAAGCGCTGTTTAAGTCTTGACCGGCCTTCGAGCTTGTTAGCACGATGACACCTCGTGCGGAGGGAAGAAATTGCCCCCTGAAAGTCTTGCTAAAACGTGAGGCTGGCGACAAATCGGTTGTGCTGACAGATTGACGGTGAGCCTCGTTGCTGACTTTTAACGTGGTCGGAATTAATGTAATGAGTTTGTCCCTGCAGTGTGTGTGTGTGTGTGTGTGGTGAGAAGAGGTTTCACTTGGCACGAGTGATATGTGGAACAGCTCAGGCTTGGAAAGATGGAGCTGTCAAGGCAGCCAGCCAGCCAGCCTTGAATAGTTGAGCATTGAAACACATTGTTTTTCTTGAATTGGTCTGATGTGGGGAGTGGTTGATGAGACATGCAGACATGTGGCACCATCTCCCTCTCTCTCTCTCTGGGGGAATGCGTCTGAGTGAGGACGTTTTTGTAGACTGGATTGTATACGGAGCGAAGATAGACACAAAGAAAAGCTGGGGTAACTCAGCGGGTCAGGCAGCATCTCTGGAGAGAAGGAATGGGTGACGTTTCGGGTCATGGAAACATAGAAAATAGGTGCAGGAGTAGGCCATTCGGCCCTTCGAGCCTGCACCGCCATTCAATAATGATCATGGCTGATCATCCAACTCAGTATCCCGTACCTGCCTTCTCTCCATACCCCCTGATCCCTTTAGCCACAAGGGCCACATCTAACTCTCTCTTAAATATAGCCAATGAACTGGCCTCAACTACCTTCTGTGGCAGAGAATTCCACAGACTCACCACTCTCTGTGTGAAGAAATGTCTTCTCATCTCGGTCCTAAAAGACTTCCCCCTTATCCTTAAGCTGTGACCCCCTGGTTCTGGACTTCCCCAACATCGGGAACAATCTTCCCGCATCTAGCCTCTCCAACCCCTTAAGAATTTTATATGTTTCTATAAGATCCCCCCTCAGTCTTCTAAATTCCAGCAAGTATAAACCTAGTCTATCCAGTCTTTCTTCATATGAAAGTCCTGCCATCCCAGGGATCAATCTGGTGAACCTTCTCTGTACTCCCTCTAAGGCTAGAATGTCTTTCCTCAGATTAGGAGACCAAAACTGTACACAATACTCCAGGTGTGGTCTCACCAAGGCCCTGTACAACTGCAGCAGAACCTCCCTGCTCCTATACTCAAATCCTCTTGCTATGAATGCTAACATACCATTCGCTCTCTTCACTGCCTGCTGCACCTGCACGCTTGCTTTCAATGGCTGGTGCACCATGACACCCAGGTCACGTTGCACGTCGAGACCCTTCCTCAGCAGAGTGGTTGCTGGCAGAATGGTTTTAGTTGTAGATGGCAGCACGGTGGCGCAGCGGTAAAATCGCTGCCTCACAGCACCAGAGACTCGGGTTCGATCCTGACTACGGGCGCCCTCTGTACGGAGTTTGTACGTTTTCCCCGTGACCTGCGTGGGTTTTCTCCGAGATCTTCGGTTTCCTCCCACACTCCAAAGACGTACAGGTTTGTAGGTTAATTAGCTTAGTATAGTTGTAAATTGTTCCCAGTGTGTGTAGGACAGTGTTAGTGTGCCAAACTGGGGATGGCTGGTCGGTGCGGACTTGGTGGGCCGAAGGGCCTGTTTCCGCGCTGTATCTCTAAACTAAACTAAACTAAAGGTGCAGCGCGGAAGAATAAAGCCTCATAATAAAAGGACATACCTTTAGAAAGAAGCTGAGGAGGAATTTCTTTAGTCAGAGGTAAATCTGTGGAACCCATTGCCACAGAAGACTGTGGAGGCCAAGTTAATGGATATTGTTAAGGTGGAGATTGATTAGTACGAGTGTCAGAGGTTATGGGGAGAAGGCAAGGGAATGGAGTAGAGAGGAAAAGATAGATCAGCCATGATTGAATGGCGTAGAGTAGACTTGATGGGCTGAATGGCCTAATTCTGCTCCTAGAACCTATGAACTTATGAAACAGGCCCTTTGGCCCACCGATTCCACGCCGACCATCGATCGTCCCATGCACTAGTACTATCCTACGCACTAGGGACAATTGACAAATGACTACGGGTGCTGTCTGCACGGAGTTTGTACGTGACCTGCGTGGGTTTTCTCCGGGTGCTCTGGTTTCCTCCCACACTCCAAAGGCGTACAGGTTTGTAGGTTAATTGGCTTCGGTAAAATTGTAAATCGCCCCTCGAGTGTGTACGATAGTGCTCGTGTACGGGGTGATCGCTGGTCGGCGTGGGCCTGGTGGGCCGAAGGGGCTGTTTCCATGTTGTGTCTCTAAAGTCTAAAGTTATGTCATTCGAATGCTGGCCATCTTTATTACAAAATGGTAAAGCTGCAGATGTAGCAGGATGCTTAGAGTTTCCGAGCCAACCCGAGAAGTCTTGTCGACACCTTACTCTGGCGAGATATTAACCAATTGGCAAAGCAGGGTCCCGACCCAAAAAGTCACCCCTCCATGTTCTCCAGAGAGGCCGCCTGACCCGCTGAGTTACTCCAGCACTCTGTGCCTTGTTTTCTAAACCAGCAGCTGCAGTTTCTTGTGTCCAAACCTTGCCAATACATGTTGATGTTGAGGTTCACTACTTCTTTCTTGCGGTGAGAATTATTATTTTTTTTTTTAACTGCAGTACATGGTGTGAAAGAATTCTAGCCTGCATTGGCTCTCAAAACTACTTTCCACCA
This sequence comes from Rhinoraja longicauda, assembly GCF_053455715.1. NCBI lineage: Eukaryota > Metazoa > Chordata > Chondrichthyes > Rajiformes > Arhynchobatidae > Rhinoraja > Rhinoraja longicauda. The sequence goes on from NC_135975.1 coordinate 4,660,730, forward strand.
TTTAAGACCCATTTTCACCTCATTTTGGCTGCTGGATCCAACAGCTGGATGTAGCATCCCCATTACTCTTACTTACGCTTTCTCCCCAAATCTCTCGGTAACCGTATTTTTTAATTTCGTTTAGATTATTGTCAGGTATACTGAGTTACGGTGGCATGTTTTTGTTGGATGATGCCATCCAGTCAGCACATGGTTACAATCGAGCCATTGACAGTGTACTGATACATGATAAGGGAATAACGTTTAGTGCAAGGTAAAGCCAGCAAAGTCCAGTCAAGGATAGTCTGAGGGTCACCAATGAGGTGGATAGTAGTTCAGCACTGCTCTCTGGTTCATATCATATCATATATATACAGCTGGAAACAGGCCCTTTCGGCCCACCAAGTCCGTGCCGCCCAGCAATCCCCGTACATTAACACTATCCTACACCCACTAGGGACAATTTTTTACATTTACCCAGCCAATTAACCTACATACCTGTACGTCTTTGGAGTGTGGGAGGAAACCGAAGATCTCGGAGAAAACCCACGCAGGTCACGGGGAGAACGTACAAACTCCTTACAGTACAGCACCCGTAGTCAGGATCGAACCTGAGTCTCCGGCGCTGCATTCGCTGTAAAGCAGCAACTCTACCGCTGCGCTACCGTGCCACCGTTGTGGTAGGATGGTTCAGTTGCCTGATAACAGCCGGAAAGAAACTGTCCCCTGAATCTGGAGGTGTGCGTTTTCACACTTCTGTACCTCTTGCCCGATGGGAGAGGGGAGAAGAGAGAGTGGCCGGGGGTGAGACTGGTCCTGAGGAGAAAGGAGAAACTGTAACTGGTTATGGATGTGGTAAATACCTTGTTTGTCCAATGTGATTGTTCACGTTCAAAGGGGAGAAAGAGAAGTGTTTGGTAAGCAATTGTCAATGTGGCAACTCTTTATATCTCGTCACCATGCACAAAAGCAGAGAGTTGACTATTGTGAACGTTTCGTGAAGAGCATGGAAACGGGCCCATCAGCCCAACTTGCTCATGCTGACCGAGATGCCCCAGTTCCACCTGCCCTGAGAGACAGAGAGAGAGAGAGAGAGAGAGAGAGACAGAGAGAGAGAGAGAAAGAAAGAGAGAGACAGAGAGTGACAGAGAGAGACAGAGTGAGACAGAGGCAGAGAGAGAAAGAGAGAGACAGAGGGTGACAGAGAGAGAGCGAGAAACAGAGACAGGGAGAGAGAGAGTCAGAGAGAGAGAGAGAGAGAGAGAGAGAGAGAGAGAGGCAGAGAGGGAGAGGGAGACAGAGAGAGAGAGAGAGAGAAAGAGAGAGAGAGACAGAGAGAGAAAGAGAGAGACAGAGGGTGACAGAGAGAGAGAGAGAAACAGACAGGGAGAGAGAGAGTCAGAGAGAGAGAGAGAGAGAGAGAGAGAGGCAGAGAGGGAGAGGAAGACAGAGAGAGAGAGAGAGAAAGAGAGAGAGAGACAGAGAGAGAAAGAGAGAGACAGAGGGTGACAGAGAGAGAGCGAGAAACAGAGACAGGGAGAGAGAGAGTCAGAGAGAGAGAGAGAGAGAGAGAGAGAGAGAGAAAGAGCGAGAGAGAGACAGGGAGAGAGACAGGGAGAGAGATGGAGAGAGAGAGAGAGAGAGAGACAGAGCAGAATGGAAACAGGCCCTTCAGCCCAACTTGTCCATGACAACCAAGATGCCCCATCTATGCTGGTCTCAAATGCCCCGCATTTGGCCCATATCCTTCTAACCTTTTCCTATCCATGTACCTGTTTAAATGTCTTTTAAACGTTGCTTTGGTACCTGCCTCAACCAGCCTCCTCTGCCAGCTCGTTCCGTCGCCCACCACCCTCCGTGTGAAAAAGAGCACAGTTTGATGGAGCAGGGAGATCGGCGGCAAATAGAACTTAATGCGGCCAATTGTGAGCTAATGTGGTCTGAATGCGAAAACGAGGAATCCATTTTGTGAAGGGGTGAATTATCGGAAAGGTGACGTGGTTGAAGCGAATTGCAGGCAGAAATCAATGCAGCTCTGTCGGCATTCCACCTTTGAATGGGGATTACATGGTATTTAGAGGCTTGGACAATTGGTGTGGAGCTAAGTGTTTGAATCCCACAAGAGCAGCTGAGGAATTTAATTTGAGTTAATGAAATGCATTTGGAAGTGAAGCTGGCAAGCGAGCTGAGCTGGTGGCCATGGAGGTGTTGCATCGTTAACAATTTCATCAGATTTGCTAATATCTTTTGGAGAGGGAGCTTTGCCGCCCTTGCCCAGTCTAGCCCGTACAGACTGGCCCTTCTGCCCCAACTTGCCCACACACCGGCCAACATGTCCCATCTACACAAGTCCCACCTGCCTGCATTTGGCTCACATCCCTCCAAACCTGTCCTATCCATGTACCTTTCTAACTGTTTCTTAAACGTTGTGATAGTCCCTGCCTCAACTACCTCCCCCGGCAGCTCGTTCAATAAATCCACCGCTCTTTGTGTGAAAAAATTACCCCTTAGATCCCTATTAATGTTTCCTTATGATTTCATGCGAAAAAAAAGCTTTTCACTGTACCTTAGTCCAACATACTAGGTGGAGCAGCAGTAGAGTTGCTGCCTTACATCGCCAGAGACCCGGGTTCGATTCTGAGTACGGGTGCTGTCTGTGTGGAGTTTGCACGTTCTCCCCGTGACCTGCGCGCGTTTTCTCCAGGATCGCCAGTTTCCTTCCACACTCCAAAGATGTATAGGTTTTATAGGTTAATTGGCTTGGTATAAATGTAAAATTGTCCATAATGTGTGTAGGATAGTGTTAATGTGGTCAGTGCGGACTCGGTGGGCCGAAGGACCTGTTTCCGTGCTGTATCTTTAAACTAAACTAACTTCCATGGCATTTTATCCTGACATTTTCGCCTAATGGTTTTTGATCAGCCGGTCGAGAGGATGTTTCCACTAGTGGGAGAGTCTAGGACCAGAGGTCACAGCCTCAGAGTTACAGGACGTTCCTTTAGGAAGGAGCTGAGGAGGAATTTCTTCAGTCAGACGGTGGAAATTCAGTGGAATTCTTTGCCACAAAAGGCTGTGGAGGCCAAGTCAGTGGATATTTTAAAGGCAGGGATAAATAGATTCCTGATTAATGCGGGCGTCAGCGGTTACACAAGTCAGCGGGGAGGAGGCAGGAGAATGGGGTTGAGAGCGAGAGATAGATCAGCCATGATTGAATGGCGGAGTAGACTTGATGGGCCGAATGGCCTAATTCTGCTCCTGTCACTTATGAAGTGTTTTATAACCACTCAAATCTCACAAAACCATCTCCTCTTGTGATAATCCACAAGTTCCTTAATTTGCTTACAGCCTGATTTGAACTTGTGATGGCTGGTCTGTTAGCCGGGATGGTGCCCACTGTTCAACAATGTCATTTGTTGTCGTGGGTGATTAGTGTGTGTGAGTCGTGTGGTGGCGCAGTGTAATTAACTGCAGATGTTGCTATCATTAGTTTACCACACTTGGCATCTTAACAACACAATGGGGAGTGAGAGGATATGAACATGAAGGATGAGAGGGGATCTTATCGAAACGTATAAGATCATTAAGGGGTTGGACACGTTAGAGGCAGGAAACATGTTCCCAATGTTGGGTGAGTCCAGATCAAGGGGCCACAGTTTAAGAATAAGGGGTAGGCCATTTAGAACTGAGATGAGGAAAAACATTTTTCAGTCAGAGAGTTGTGAATCTGTGGAATTCTCTGCCTCAGAAGGCAGTGGAGGCCAATTCTCTGAATGCATTCAAGAGAGAGCTAGATAGAGCTCTTAAGGATAGCGGAGTCAGGGGGTATGGGGAGAAGGCAGGAACGGGGTACTGATTGAGAATGATCAGCCATGATCACATTGAATGGCGGTGCTAGCTCGAAGGGCCGAATGGCCTCCTCCTACACCTATTGTCTGTTATTGTCTATCTGTGGCTCCTTCCTACACTCCTTCTAACATTGATCTCATGCTTATCCAGCTGAATATTCACACCATTTAAGCTGCCTGCTTCATTCGTTCTGGAATTCCTTGACTAAATCCCTCAGGCTCTCTTCCCTCCTTTGAAAAAATAATATTTTAAATCTACCTATTTAGTAACCCCATCTGCTATCTCCTCGTGTGCTCTGGCGTCAAGTCCGTCAGCATTCGACACGTTCCGGTGAAGCATCTTTGGACTTTAATGCTGCTAAAGCTGCCAAATAAATGATGTTTTGGACCACAATCAACCCTCCCAACCCATTCAAGCGGCACGGTGGCGCAGCGGTAGAGTTGCTGCCTTACAGCGAATGCAGCGCCGGAGACTCTGGTTCGATCCTGACGACGGGCGCCGTCTGTACGGAGTTTGCACGTTCTCCCCGTGACCTGCGTGGGTGTTCTCCAAGATCTTCGGTTTCCTCCCACACTCCAAAGACGTGCAGGTATGTAGGTTAATTGGCTGGGTAATATGTAAAAATTGTCCCTAGCGTGTGTAGGATAGTGTTAGTGTGCGGGGATCGCTGGGCGGCGCGGACTCAGTGGGCCGAAGGGCCTGTTTCCACGCTGTATCTCTAAATCTAAAAATATCCACGCCCATTGACCTTCGCAGCACTGTTGCATGTTTGCATCTAGTTCTGTATCAGAATTAAACATTCGGGCAGGCACGGTGGCGCAGCGGTAGAGTTGCTGCCTCACGGCACCAGATACCCGGGTTCGATCCTGACTACAGGGGCTGTCTGTATGGAGTTTGTACGTTCTCCCCGGGTGCTCCGGGTTCCACCCACATTCCAAAAACGTGCAGGTTTGTAGGTCAATTGGCTTCGGTAAAATTGTAAATCGTCCCTAGTGTGTGTGTGTGTGTGTGTAGGATAGTGTTAGCGTGTGGGGGATCGCTGGTCAGCACGGACTCGGTGGGCCGAAGGGCCTGTTTCCGCGCTGTATCGCTAAAGTAAAGTAAAAATCAGAATGAATCAATGGAGAAGGCAGGGGAATGGGGTTGAGAGAGAGAGATAGATCAGCCATGATTGAATGGTGGCATAGACTCGATGGGCCGAATTCTGCTCCTATGACTTATGAACATGGACAGGATGGTGAATCTCAGTTCTCCACCATCTACTACTTCTGCCAGAGGGGCCTGTTGCCAATGTTCCCAACCCTGTCATTCCTTCCGCTTTGTACTTCCATTGGGTTTAAGAAACATTTAAGATAGACACAAAGTGCTTGGGTAACTCAGCGGGTCAGGCAACATCTCTGGACAAAAAGGATGGGTGACGTTTCGGATCGGGACCCTTCAGACAAGAAACTTTTAGACAGGTACATATATATCCATATTTAATAGGTTTAGAGGGATACGGGCCAGATGTGGGCAGGTGGGACTAGTGTAGAACGGACATGTTGATTGGTGCGGGAATGTTGGGCTGAAGGGCCTGTTTTCACGCTCTATGACTAATGTACAGAAGCTTGATAGACTTTGTTTATGGAACTGGTGCGCTACAATGCTGAGAACTATATTCTGCACTATATTATTATGATATAATATAAGTCGTACTCGAGTTTGACTAGAATGTATTTACGTATCGTACGATCTGTTCCGTTGGAAGGAACCAGCAGATGCTGATTTAAACCGAAAATAGACATAAAATGCCGGAATATCTCAGCGGGTCAGGCAGCATCTCTGCAGAAAAGGAATAGGTGGTCGAGGCCCTTCTTATAGACAATAGACAAGGAGGAGGCCATTCAGCCCTTCGAGCCAGCACCGCCATTCAATGTGATCATGGCTGATCATTCTCAATCAGTACCCCGTTCCTGCCTTCTCCCCATACCCCCTGACTCCGCTATCCTTAAGAGCTCTATCTAGCCCTCTCTTGAATGCATTCAGAGAATTGGCCTCCACCGCCTTCTGAGGCAGAGAATTCCACAGATTCACAACTCTCTGACAGAAAATGTTTTTCCTCATCTCAGTTCTAAATGGCCTACCCCTTATTCTTAAACTGTGGCCCCTTGTTCTGGACTCCCCCAACATTGGGAACATGTTTCCTGCCTCTAACGTGTCCAACCCCTTAATAATCTTATACGTTTCGATAAGATCTCCTCTCATCTGATTCTTGACCCGAAACGCCACCTGTTCCTTTTCTCCAGAGATGCTGCCTGACCCGCAGAGTTACTCCGGCACTTTATGCCTATCTTCGGTGTTGTCTGTAGGATGCTGGTTTACACCGAAGATAGGCACGGAATTTTGGAGTAACTCTGGGGAGAGAAGGAGTGGGTGACGTTTCGGGTCGATATTATCTGATCTGTTTGGACAGCGGGCACAACAAAGCTTTGCACTGTACCTCGGTCCACTGACGACAATCAACGTAAACCTAAGCTGGGGGGGAGGGGGTTTGCCCGAGCTGCTGGCTGTCAGACGTGCGTGGAATTGTGAGCCACCGGTGGCATTTTCACACAGCTCGGCACAATGCAAGGCGATGTTGGGTGTAATCAAATTAATAACTGTGCAATTAAACCCAAATGAATATCCGCTGAAGGCTTTTACGAAGAGTGCTTTATTGAAGGGAGAGGTGATTAAATGTGCAAACGCACAATAGTTTCTGCAGCAATGGGAAAGGGGGTAAATGGGAAGAGGAATGTGCCATCTAGCCAAGCTGATGTGAGTGCAAGTACTGCTGTAACCGAGGATCGGCCTAGGGATGGGTGACTGGGGTTGGTCAGGGATCAAGAGCGTTTAATTGTTGTATGCACCAATACCAGGAAAAAAATTACATTCGCACTTGCGGCAGTATGTGATAAACAAAAATGTAATAAATTAATAACAACAATACATAGAAACACAGAAAATAGGTGCAGGAGGAGGCCATTTGGCCCTTCGAGCCGTATCATGTTTAGTTTAGATAGACACAAAAAGCTGGAGTAACTCAGCGGGACAGGCAGCATCTCTGGAGAGAAGGATTGGGCGACGTTTCAGGTCGAGACCCTTACATAGAAACATAGAAAATAGGCACAGGAAGAGGCCATTCGGCCCGTCGAGCCAGCACCGCCATTCATTGTGATCATGGCTGATCGTTCACAATCAGTAACCCGTGTCTGCCTTCTCCCCATATCCCTTGATTCTGCCATCCCCCAGAGCTCTATCTAACTCTCTTTTAAATTCATCCAGCGAATTGGCCTCCACTGCCTTCTGTGGCAGAGAATTCCACAAATTCGTAACTCTCTGGGTGAGAGTTTTTTCTCACCTCAGTTTTAAATGGCCTCCCCTTTATTCTTTGACTGTGTGGCTCCTGGTTCTGGACTCCCATAAAAGCGCAGGAAGAAACTGCAGATGTTGGTTTGCATTAAAGATAGACACAAAGTGCCGGAGTAAACCATACGAGTTATTTACAAGTGCAAAATAATCCTGTGGTTTCTAGTTTAGTGTAGTTCAGAGATACAGTGCGGAAACAGGCCCTTCAGCCCACCGAGTCTGCACTGACTAGCAATCCCCGCACACTAACACTATCCTACACCCACTAGGGACAATTTACACTTATACCAAGACAATTAACCTACAAACCTGTACGTCTTTGGAGTGTGGGAGGAAACCGAAAATCTCGGAGAAAACCCACGCAGGTCACGGGGAGAACGTACAAACTCCGTACAGACAGCACCTGTCTAGTCAAGTCAATTTTAATTGTATGGCACATTTAAAAACAACCCACGTTGACCAAAGTGCTGTACATCAGTTCAGGTACTAAGAACGAACATACAATGGCACACAAACATAACAGCACATACATAAACAGTTCACAGCGCCCCCTCAGAGGGCCTCAAACGCTAGGGAGTAGAAATAGGTTTTGAGCCTGGACTTAAAGGAGTCGATGGAGGGGGGCAGTTCTGATGGGGAGAGGGATGCTGTTCCACAGTCTAGGAGCTGCAACCGCAAACCCAGGTCTCTGGCGCTGTGAGGCAGCAGCTCTACCGCTGCGCCACCGTGCCGCCCCATCAACGAGTGATTGAGTCAGATATTGATTGATTGACAGTCACAGCCTGCAGACGGGACCTTCGGCCCACTGAGTCTGTGGTGACCATTGATCACCCATTCACACTTTGTTCTGTGTGACCCCACACTCATATCCACTCCTATTGAGGGCGTGCAACGTAGGTTTACTAGGTTAATTCCCGGAATGGCGGGACTGTCATATGTTGAAAGACTGGAGCGACTAGACTTGTATACACTGGAATTTAGAAGGATGATAGGGGATCTTATCGAAACGTATAAAATTATTAAGGGGTTGGACACGTTAGAGGCAGGAAACATGTTCCCAATGTTGGGGGAGTCCAGAACAAGGGGCCATAGTTTAAGAATAAGGGGTAGGCCATTTAGAACTGAGATGAGGAAAAACTTTTTCAGTCAGAGAGTTGTGAATCTGTGGAATTCTCTGCCTCAGAAGGCAGTGGAGGCCAATTCTCTGAATGCATTCAAGAGAGAGCTAGATAGAGCTCTTAAGGATAGCGGAGTCAGGGGGTATGGGGAGAAGGCAGGAACGGGGTACTGATCGAGAATGATCAGCCATGATCACATTGAATGGCGGTGCTGGCTCGAAGGGCCGAATGGCCACCTCATGCACCTATTGTCTATTGTCTATTGTCTTACACATTAGAGGCAATTTTGAGGCCAATGTAGCTGCAAACCTGCACATCCACAGTATGTCGTAGGAAACTGGAGCAAGTGGGGGAAACCCACGCGGTCACAAGGTGAAAATGCAAACTCCACACAGACAGCACCCGGGGTCAGGATCGAACCTGGGTCGCTGGCGCTGTGCGGCAGCAACCCCACCGACTGCGTCACTGTGCTGCGGGCAAATGCTGCACCACAACGGGCAACACTGCCCAACCCGCCCATGGTCACGGTTCACTCAAGCAGTCTTCCTCTTTCTGCATCTAAATCGGTCAGCAAAACCCTGCCGTCCTTTCTCACTTCTCTGCTTGCCCAGCCCCCGCTTAAAGAAACCCACACTATTCTCGTCCTCAGCCACTTAGTGAGTTCAACGCACTCCCCACTCCATCTACAAAGGATTCTCTAGTGAATTCCCCATTGGACTTAAGTTCGTAAGTGATGGGAACAGAATTAGGCCATTCAGCCCATCAGGTCTACTCTGCCATTCAATCATGGCTGATCTATCTCTCCCTCTCAACCCCATTCTCCTGCCTTCTCCCCACAACCCCTGACACCCGTAATATCTATCCTTGCCGTTAAAAAATCCATTGGCTTGGCCTGTACAGCCGCCTGTGGCAATGTGTGTTGACAAGAACTGGATGTGGTATAAGCATGGATTAATATGGGCTTGTCATAACCAGAACCACTTTACAATTCTATCCCACTATCAATCCTCGTCCTACTGCTGGATCTGCTGATATTTTAAAATAACTTTGCTTCACTATGGCACAACATCCACTTGCAACAGGAAGACACGAAATGCTGGAGTAACTCAGCGGCTCAGGCAGCTTCTTCAGACTGATCAAGGGTCTCGACCCAAAACGTCACCCATTCCTTCTCTCCCAAGATGCTGTCTGACCCGCTGAGTTACTCCAGCATTTTGTGTCTACCTTCGATTTAAACCAGCATCTGTAGTTTTTTCCTATCCACTTGCAACACTTCTTTACTCTGGGTGAAGTTTAGTTTAGTTTAGAGATGCAGCGCGGAAACATAGAAACATAGAAAATAGGTGCAGGAGCAGGCCATTCGGCCCTTCGAGCCTGCACCGCCATTCAATATGATCATGGCTGATCATCCAGCTCAGTAACCTGTACCTGCCTTCTCTCCATACCCCCTGATCCCTTTAGCCACAAAGGCCACATCTAACTCCCTCTTAAATATAGCCAATGAACTGGCCTCAACTACCTTCTGTGGCAGAGAATTCCACAGACTCACCACTCTCTGTGTGAAGAAATGTTTTCTCATCTCGCTCCTAAAAAACTTCCCCCTTATCCTTAAGCTGTGACCCCTGGTTCTGGACTCCCCCAACATCGGGAACAATCTTCCCGCATCCAGCCTCTCCAACCCCTTAAGAACTTTATATGTTTCTATAAGATCCCCCCTCAGAAGGGAAACAGGCCCTTCGGCCCACCGAGTCCGTGCCGACCAGCAATCCCCGCACACTAACACTGTCCTGCCCACACTGGGGACAATTTACAATTTCACCAATTCGAGAGATGCTGCACTAGAGATCCTCCAGCACATTGTGTCTCCCTGCAAACTGCATCTGCGGTTTCTTGTGCCACCAGTTGCCTTCCTTGGCAAAAACCCAGCTTCCAAACTAGACAAGTCTGGACCCAATGTGTGAGTCAGAAGGCCCTCTGAAGAAGAGTCCCGACTCGAAACATCTCCCATCCATCTTCTTCGGCGATGCTGCCTGACCCGCTAAGTTCTCCTTCCACAAAAGGAAGGCAGAGCGCTGGAGTAACTCAGCAGGTCAGGCAGCATCTCTGGAGAACGTGGTGAATAGGTGACATTTTGAGCCGGGACCCTTCTTCAGGCAAAATCTCCGGAGAGCGTGGACAGGTGACATTTGGGGTCAGGGCCCTTCTTCAGGAAACACCTCTGGAGAAATCTGCACGAGGGAACTGCAGACGCTGGTTTAAAGCGAAGAGAGACACAAAAAGCCGGAGTAACTCAGCGGGACAGGCAGCGTCTCTGGAGAGAAGGAATGGGTGACATTTCGGTTCTCTGGAGAACGCGGATGGGTGACGTTTAGGGGCGACACCCTTCTTCAGCCTTCTGATTCTCGTGCCCTAGGTTAGAAGCCAATCAGCCAAGCTGGAGTGAGGTTTGGTTTGGTTGGCCCCTTGTTACGTCCTCGTGTCTGCTTGTTAGTTCTGCGTTCTTGTGCAAAGGAGAGAAGCGGTTTAACCACCGGGCCTTTGTGGTCGAGCAGAGCGCATATCACAGGAAGACCCAGCTGTACGGCCGAAGAAAACAACGCTCTAAAAGAGAGGGCGAACCAACCTGAGCTCTCTTTAAAAATAGGGAGGAGGAAAAAGAATCTGGATAATCCTTCAAGAGCGATCAAGAATCAGGATGTAGGGGACACTCTGTCCTGGCTTGAACAGATTATACCGATTCCGTGAATATAACTGGAAAGATTTGCATACTCATGGCGATTGAGTCATTTGATGCGGGCTCTTGACACTTCCTGTCATGTGAGCCTGCCTTCCTTGACGTTAATCGAGCTTCGCCTTGTCTCTGAGTCTGGCAGCAGCCCTCGTTCTCCAGCCAGTAACGGTACTGATTCGCCGGGCCTTCCCTGGTCTCCAAACGCGCCCAGCAGAGGTAACACCTGGGGTGTCATCACCTCACCTCGGCTCACCGTCTCGCTGTGCCTCGTGGTGAATAGTTTCTGGGCCTCGGTGGCGTTGAGAGTCACCGCAGTTGCTGCCTGTTAACCTCTCGGGCAGCTGGGCCCGTTTGCACATCCTCGGGTGCAGGTATCTCCCCCACCTGCGCAAGGTGGGTTTGCACAAAGGGCGACCCTTTCCCGCGACCGGGCGGTGCAAGGTGGTCTCTCCATTCTTCCAGTAGAGACGCTGGGTCTATTTAAGCTACGGTAAAGAGTTCGGAGTCCCACCTTGTACCTTGTTCTGAGATGGTACCTGGTCAGGAAGTCAATACTTGTAGACACTGGGAACTGCAGAGGCTGGAAACTTGTGCAGAACACAAAGTGCTAGTGTGACCCAACGGGTCAGGCAACATCTCTGGAGGAAATGTGTCGGCAGGAACTGCAGGTGCCGGTTTATACCGAAGATAGACACAAAGTGCTGGAGTAACTCAGCGGGTGAAGCAGCTTCTCTGGAGGGAAGGAATAGATGACGTTGACGGGAAGATTGGGGTCTTCAGACCTTCCTCCATCTGAAGAAGGGTCTCGAGCTGAAACGTCACCTATTCCTTTTCTCCACAGATGCTGACTGACCCGCAGAGTTACTCAAGCATTTTGTGTCTTTCTTCAACATCTCTGGAGGACGTAGATAGGCGACATTTTCTGGTTTAAGTCTGAAGGGTCCCGTCCTGAAATGTTATGTCTCCGTGTCCTCCAGAGATACCACACAATCGAATGTAATTAAAAAATGAACTGTAGAGGGAAAAAAAACCTGCAGATGCTGGCTTAAATCGAAGGCAGACGCAAATGCTGGAGTAACTCAGCGGGGCAGGCAGCATCTCGGGAGAGGAGGAATGGCCGATGCTCCGGGTCGAGACCCTTCTTCAGGCGATGCTGGTTTATACCAATGATAGATGCAAAATGCTGGAGTAACTCAGCGGGTGAAGGCAGCATCTCTGGAGAAAATGAATAGGTGGCGTTTCGGGTCGGGACCCTTGCTGAGTTCCTCCAGCTATTTGTGCCCTGCCGTCGATGCTTTCAGTTTGGCCTGATAGAGCGGGCTGCCATTCCTGCCCTGTGTCTAACCTGGTGCTTCCGTATCTTGCCTTCAACAGTAACGGTACGAATAACAAGATGAATGGTGCAATCGATCACTCGGACCAGCCTGACCCCGACGCCATCAAGATGTTCGTTGGCCAGATCCCACGGTCCTGGTCAGAAAAAGAGCTCAAGGAACTGTTTGAGCCGTACGGAACAGTCTACCAGATCAACGTGCTACGAGACCGCAGCCAAAACCCTCCACAGAGCAAAGGTACGGACTTTAATCGTGTTGCAACACTGCCTGTTACCTGTAGCACTTGTGACCACTGAGAACAATGCTTCCTCCTTAACCTTTGATCGATCGATCTGTCCGTGACCTTGTACAGCATGCAATGGGTTAAATCACGCAGATAAAATCATGTCATAAGTGATAGGAGCAGAATTAGGCCATTCGGCCCATCAAGTCTACTCCGCCATTCAATCATGGCTGTTCCATCTCTCCCTCCTAACCCCATTCTCCTGCCTTCTCCCCATTTCCTCTGACACCCATACTAATCATAGAAAATAGGTGCAGGAGTAGGCCATTCGGCCCTTCGAGCTAGCACCGCCATTCAATATGATCATGGCTGATCATCCAAAATCAGTACCCAGTTCTTGCTTTTTCCCCGTATCCCTTGATTCCTTTCGCCCTAAGAGCTAAATCCAACTCTCTCTTGAAATCTCTTAAATTCTCTCAAGAATCTATCTCTCTCGGCCTTAAAAATATCCATCGGCTTGGCCTCCTCAGCCTTCAGTGGCAAAAAAATCCACAGATTCACCACCCTCTGGCTAAAGAGATTCCTCCTCATCTCCTTCCTAGACGAGCGTCCTTTAATTCTGAGGCTGCGGCCTCTGGTCTTAGACTCTCCCACCAGCGGAATCATCCTCTCCACATCCACTCTATCCAGGCCTTTCACACAGCTGGGCACAAAAGGCTGGAGTGACACAGCAGGTCAAGCGAGCAGCATCTCTGGAGAGAAGGGACGGGTCTGAGAGTCAGGGGAAAGGGAAACAAGAGATGTGGACGGTGATATAGAGAGATATAGAACAAATGAATGAAAGATGTTTCGATTTAGAGATACAGCGCGGAAACAGGCCCTTCGGCCCACCGAGTCCGCGCCGCCCAGCGATCCCCGCACATTAACACTATCCCACACACACTAGGGACAATTTTTACATTTACCCAATCAAATAACCTACAAACCTGCACGTCTTTGGAGTGTGGGAGGAAACCGAAGATCTCGGAGAAAACCCACGCAGGTCACGGGGAGAGCGTATAAACTCCGTACAGACGGCGCCCGTAGTCAGGATCGAACCTGAGTCTCCGGCACTGCATTCGCTGTAAGGCAGCAACTCCACCGCTGCGCCACCGTGCCGCTGAAAGATATGCACAAAGTAACGACGATCAAGGAAATCTGGAGCCCACAATGGTCCATTGTTGGGTGTGGGCTTGGTGATGACTGCGATTGATAGATATACATTGTCTGCATGTGGGATTGGCGGAACGTTTAGAATTTCCTCTTTCTGGAAAATGTAAAACTGTATGAGGTTAAGTTAAACAACTGGTTTTGCCGTTGGGGACTTGTTGCAATATTTTCTTACCTTTATGCCAAAGAGGTTTTATCGCTTGCTAAATACAACTGGAGAGACCGAGATGACAGCTGGAATGCTGCAAGGATATCTAAACTGCTTCCAAAACAACAACAGAAGGGGGTCACGTGGTTGACTCCTGAAATTTTAGGAGACGAGGCTGCACGGTGGCGCAGCGGTAGAGCTGCTGGCTTTACAGCGCCGGAGACCCGGGTTCTATCCTGACTACGGGTGCTGTCTGTACGGAGTTTGCACGTTCTCCCCGTGACCTTGCGTGGGTTTTCCCCGGGGGCTCCGGTTTCCTCCCACACTCCAAAGACGTGCGGGTTTGTAGGTCGATTGGCTTCTGTAAATTGTAAGTTGTCTCTCGTGTGCGGGGATGGTGGTTAGTGTGCGGGGATCGCAGGTCGGCACGGCCTCGGTGGGCCGCAGGACCTGTTTCGGGTCGAGACCCTTCCTCGGACTGATGTCAGGGGAGTGGGAGGTACATAGAAACATAGAAAATAGGTGCAGGTGTAGGCCATTCGGACCTTCGAGCCTGTACGCACCGCCATTCAATATGATCATGGCTGATCATCTAACTCAGTATCCCGTACCTGCCTTCTCTCCATACCCCCTGATCCCTTTAGCCACAAGGGCCACATCTAACTCCCTCTTAAATATAGCCAATGAACTGGCCTCAACTACCTTCTGTGGCAGAGAATTCCACAGATTCACCACTCTGTGTGAAAAAAAACGTTCTCATCTCGGTCCTAAAAGACTTCCCCCTTATCCTTAAACTGTGACCCCTTGTTCTGGACTTCCCCAACATCGGGAACAATCTTCCTGCATCTAGCCTGTCCAACCCCTTAAGATTTTTGTAAGTTTCTAGAAGATCCCCCCTCAATCTTCTAAATTCCAGCGAGTACAAGCCGAGTCTATCCAGTCTTTCTTCATATGAAAGTCCTGCCATCCCAGGAATCAATCTGGTGAACCTTCTCTGTACTCCCTGTATGGCAAGAATGTCTTCATAGATCAGGAAGTGCGTAGGTGAGTTAGCGTAAGGTGTGAAAACCTTAGGCAACGGGAATGGAGATCAAGGAAAGTGGAGTTTGACAAGTGTAGTATGAAAATGCAGCGTGACACGATGGGAATGCCAAGTACGTGTCCCATTAGGAGCGCCGCGCAGAGCCCAAAATAAAAGCGGGATTCTTGGCTTTCCTTCCAAGAGCCTGATTCCAGCGACTTAGTGTCAGAGCAGCTGTTGGGGGTTCAGTTACATCGGGTCATGATCTCAACGTGCGGCTCGAGAGGCTGGCCCACATGCGTGGCATTGGCAGGGGCAACGAGCCTTGCCCTCAGCTCAGTCACGGCACACAGCCAGAGTCCAGCCAGTTTCCACCTCCGGCAGTCATCTTCTGACGCTGTCCTTTGTTGGTACCGTGCCCACTCTTCAACCACCCCATCGGAGGTTCTGCCCAGCTGAGAGCTGCAGGACTTGCCCACAAGATGTCCAAACCCAACCCAGTCCCAACCACTTATCATGTGTAAGAAAGAATTGCAGGCGCTGGTTTAAATCGAAGATGGACACCTTCTTCAGTCTGAAGAAGGCTCTCGACCCTAAAACGTCACCCATTCCTTCTCTCCAGAGATGCTGCCTGTCCCGCTGAGTTACCCCAGCATTCTGTGTCTATCTCCCAAGTACGTATAACTTGTTCCAGATCGAAGTTCACAAAATGCTGGAGTAACTCAGCAGGTCGGGCAGCATCTCAGGAGAGAAGGAATGGGCGACGTTTCGGGTCGAGACCCTTCTTCAGACTGATGTTCCAGACCTCCCTTCTGTTGACTCCATCGGCAAGGCCAGCAGCATAATCAAGGACCAGTCTCACCCCGGTCACTCCCTCTTCTCCCCTCTCCCATCATGCAAGAGGTGCAGAAGTGTGAAAACGCACACCTCCAGATTCAGGGACAGTTTCTTCCCAGCTGTTATCAGGAAACTGAACCATCCTACAATCAACTAGAGAGCAGTCATGAGCTAATATCTACCAATAGACAATAGACAATAGACAATAGGTGCAGGAGTAGGCCATTCAGCCCTTCGAGCCAGCACCGCCATTCAATGTGATCATGGCTGATCACTCTCAAGCAGTACCCCGTTCCTGCCTTCTCCCCATACCCCCTCACTCCGCTATCCTTAAGAGCTCTATCCAGCTCTCTCTTGAAAGCATCCAACGAACTGGCCTCCACTGCCTTCTGAGGCAGAGAATTCCACACCTTCACCACTCTCTGACTGAAAAGGTTCTTCCTCATCTCCGTTCTAAATGGCCTACCCCTTATTCTTAAACTGTGGCCCCTTGTTCTGGACTCCCCCAACATTGGGAACATGTTTCCTGCCTCTAATGTGTCCAACCCCTAATTATCTTATATGTTTCAATAAGATCCCCCCTCATCCTTCTAAATTCCAGTGTATACAAGCCCAATCGCTCCAGCCTTTCAACATACGACAGTCCCGCCATTCCGGGAATTAACCTAGTGAACCTACGCTGCACGCCCTCCATAGCAAGAATATCCTTCCTCAAATTTGGAGACCAAAACTGCACACAGTACTCCAGGTGCGGTCTCACCAGGGCCCGGTACAACTGTAGAAGGACCTCTTTGCTCCTATACTCAACTCCTCTTGTTACGAAGGCCAACATTCCATTGGCTTTCTTCACTGCCTGCTGAACCTGCATGCTTCCTTTCATTGACTGATGCACTAGGACACCCAGATCTCGTTGAACTCCCCCTCCTCCTAACTTGACACCATTCAGATAATAATCTGCCTTTCTATTCTTACTTCCAAAGTGAATAACCTCACACTTATCTACATTAAACTGCATCTGCCATGTATCCGCCCACTCACACAACCTGTCCAAGTCACCCTGCAGCCTTATTGCATCTTCCTCACAATTCACACTACCCCCCAGCTTAGTATCATCTGCAAATTTGCTAATGGTACTTTTAATCCCTTCGTCTAAGTCATTAATGTATATCGTAAATAGCTGGGGTCCCAGCACCGAACCTTGCGGTACCCCATTGGTCACTGCCTGCCATTCCGAAAGGGACCCATTTATCCCCACTCTTTGCTTTCTGTCTGTCAACCAATTTTCTATCCATGTCAGTACCCTACCCCCAATACCATGTGCCCTAATTTTGCCCACTAATCTCCTATGTGGGACCTTGTCGAAGGCTTTCTGAAAGTCGAGGTACACCACATCCACTGACTCTCCCCTGTCAATTTTCCTAGTTACATCCTCAAAAAATTCCAGTAGATTTGTCAAGCATGATTTCCCCTTCGTAAATCCATGCTGACTCGGAATGATCCCGTTACTGCTATCCAAATGCTCAGCAATTTCGTCTTTTATAATTGACTCCAGCATCTTCCCCACCACTGATGTCAGACTAACTGGTCTATAATTACCCGTTTTCTCTCTCCCTCCTTTCTTAAAAAGTGGGATAACATTTGCTATCCTCCAATCCACAGGAACTGATCCTGAATCTATAGAACATTGAAAAATGATCTCCAATGCTTCCACTATTTCTAGAGCCACCTCCTTAAGTACCCTGGGATGCAGACCATCAGGCCCTGGGGATTTATCAGCCTTCAGTCCCATCAGTCTACCCAAAACCATTTCCTGCCTAATGTGGATTTCCTTCAGTTCCTCCATCACCCTAGGTTCTCCGGCCCCTAGAACATTTGGGAGATTGTGTGTATCTTCCTCAGTGAAGACAGATCCAAAGTAACGGTTTAACTCGTCTGCCATTTCTTTGTTCCCCATAATAAATTCCCCTGTTTCTGTCTTCAAGGGACCCACATTTGCCTTGACTATTTTTTTTCTCTTCACGTACCTAAAAAAACTTTTGCTATCCTCCTTTATATTATTGGCTAGTTTACCCTCGTACCTCATCTTTTCTCCCCGTATTGCCTTTTTAGTTAACTTTTGTTGCTCTTTAAAAGAGTCCCAATCCTCTGTCTTCCCACTCTTCTTTGCTATGTTATACTTCCTCTCCTTAATTTTTATGCTGTCCCTGACTTCCCTCGTCAGCCACAGGTGTCTCTTACTCCCCTTAGAGTCTTTCCGCCTCTTTGGAATAAATTGATCCTGCAACCTCTGCATTATTCCCAGGAATACCTGCCATTGCTGTTCTACCGTCTTCCCTGCTAGGGCCTCCTTCCAGTCAATTTTGGCCAGCTCCCGCCTCATGCCTCTGTAATCCCCTTTGCTATACTGTAATACCGACACTTCCGATTTTCCCTTCTGCCTTTCCATTTGCAGAGTAAAACTTATCATGTTGTGATCACTGCCTCCTAATGGCTCTTTTACCTCTAGTCCCCTTATCAGATCAGGATCATTACACATTGGAGACCCTCGGTCTATTTTAATCAGACTTGACAGGATTTCATCTTGCATTTAATGTTATTCATGTTATTCCCTTTATCATATATCTGTACACTGTGGGTGGCTCAGTTGTAATCGTGTACAGTCTTTCAGCTGACTGGTTAGCACGCAACAAAAGCTTCTCACTGCACCTCGTTACACGTGACAATAAACTAATCTAAAGCAACCTAACTAAAGCGATAAACAAGATGGGCACAAAATGTTGGAGTAGCTCGGCCGGGTCAGGCAGAATCTCTGGAGAAAATGAAGAGGTGACATATTGGATCGGGACTCGTCTTCAAAGTTTTCTTCAGACTTAGTGTAGTGTAAAGAGACAGCGTGGGAACAGGCCCTTCGGCCCACCGAGTCCGTGCCGACCAGCGATCACCCCGTACACTAGTTCTATCTAGATTTAGGTTTTTAGATTTTTAGATTTTGAGATACAGCGCAGAAACAGGCCCTTCGGCCCACCGAGTCCGCGCCGCCCAGCGATCCCCGCACACTAACACCATCCTACTCCCACTAGGGACAGTTTTTACATTTCCCCAGCCAATTAACCTACAAACCAAACCTGTACGTCTTTAGAAACATAGAAACATAGAAAATAGGTGCAGGAGTAGGCCATTCGGCCCTTCGAGCTTGCACCGCCATTCAATATGATCATGGCTGATCATTCAGCTCAGTAGCCTGTACCTGCCTTCTCTCCATACCCCCTGATCCCTTTAGCAAAAAGGGCCACATCTAACTCCCTCTTAAATATAGCCAATGAACTGGCCTCAACTACCTTCTGTGGCAGAGAATTCCACAGACTCACCACTCTCTGTGTGAAGAAATGTTTTCTCATCTTGGTCCTAAAAGACTTCCCCCTTATCCTTAAGCTGTGACCCCTGGTTCTGGACTTCCCCAACATCGGGAACAATCTCCCCGCATCTAGCCTCTCCAACCCCTTAAGAATTTTATATGTTTCTATAAGATCCCCCCTTTGGAGGGAGTACACTAGGGACAATTTACAGAAGCCAATTAGTCTATAATCCTGCACACCTTTGGGATGTGGGAGGAAACCGGAGCACACGGAGAAAACCCACTCAGGTCACGGGGGGGAGAAACGTACAAACTCCGCACAGACAGCACCGGTAGTCAGGATGGAACCCGGGTCTCTGGCGCCGCGAGGCAGCAACTCTACCGCTGCGCCACCGTGCCGAGGTTGGTGAACATCCGCCGCTGCTTCATTTCCTCACTGACGGCGTATTCATAAAGCATCTTTCAAATGTGCTCGGTAACCTTTCTTGAATGAAGAATGAATGGCTGTGATTCAGGCAACGGACGCAGAGAAGAGAGCAGGACAAAGGGATGACTGATAGGATCATCGCTGGGTCACGGCTGAGGGTGGCCAATTTTCCAGGCTGCTTCCCCTCCCATCGTAAGTGGCCTGTGGTCACTTCTACATCCACTGCAGGCCTTTGGTTAACTGCACACTAGAGAGCTATCTGCCTGGATGTTCATCTCTAAATGGCCATACTAAACGCGCCATACTGTGGCCTCAGTTGTGCTCATCCCTCAAGGTTTAATCTATTGTCCTCTTTGGAATGAGTTTCATATGTAAGACTGTTTATTACAGTAGATGCTTTGCAAGGCATGTTTTATCTAAACCAGGGATGAATCATTGGGCAATCATCTCTGACAATGTGGCCCCCTCAATAGTGGTTAGTTTAATTTAGTTTAGTTTACAGTCATAGAGTCTTACAGCGTGGAAACAGGCCCTTCGGCCTAACTTGCCCACATTGGACAACACTATGTCGATAGTGCCCCATCGACACTAGTCCCACCTGGCCGCATTTGGCCCATATCTCTCTAACTCTGTCCAATCCTCGTACCTGTCTCACTGTTTCCTAAACGTTGCGATAGTACCTGCTTTTAGTTTAGTTATTATTGTCTCGTGTAACGAGGTACAGTGAAAAGCTTTTTTGTCGCGTGCTATCAGTGGAAAGAATGTACACGATTATAATCGAAGCGTCCACAGTGTACAGATAAGTTCATAAGTCATTGGAGCATAATTAGCCCATTCGGCCCATCGAGTCTACTCCACCATTCGATCATAGCTGATCTATCTTTCCCTCTCAGCCCCATTCTCCTGCCTTCTCCCCATAACCCCTGACTCAGGTCTGTGTGGAGTTTGTATGTTCTCCCTGTTATTGCTTGGGATTTCTTCGGGTGGATCGACCGGGCTTTTATCCATTGGAATTTAGAAGGACGAGAGGGGATCTTATAGAAAAATATAAAATTCTTAAGCGATTGGACAGGCTAGATGCAGGAAAAATGTTCCTGATGTTGGGGGAGTCCAGAACCAGGGGTCATAGTTTAAGAATAATGGGTAGGCCATTTAGGACTGAGATGAAGAAAAACTTTTTCACCCAGAGAGTTGTGAATCTGTGGAATTCTCTGCCACAGAAGGCAGTGGAGGCCAATTCACTGGATGTATTCAAAAGAGAATTAGATGTAGCTCTTAGGGCTAATGGAATCAAGGGATATGGAGAGAAAGCAGGAACGGGGTACTGATTTTGGATGAGCAGCCACGATCATATTGAATGGCGGTGCTGGCTCGAAGGGCCGAATGGCCTCCTCCTGCACCGACATTCTATGTTTCTGTTTCCGCCCACATTCCAAAGACATGCGGGTTGGTGGGTTAATTGGCTTCTGTAAATTGTTCCTAGTGTGCAGGATGCGAAAGTGGGATAACGTAGAACTAGTGTGAATGGGTGATCGATTGTAGGTGGGGACTCGGTGAGCCGAGGGGCCTGTTTCCACGCTGTATCTCTAAACTAAAGCAACAGTACATGGAGCAGGTGATGGATGGTGTGACCCTTTAAACTCGAGCACTAAGCACTTTGAGAATGTCTTATCAAAGCAGAATCTGACACCAAGCCACATTTGGAAATGTTAAAGAAGACACAAAATGTTGGAGTAACTCAACGGGTCAGGCAGCATCCTTGGAGAACATGCGTCGGTGACGTTTTGGGTCGGGACCCTTCTTCAGACTAATTGCCGAGTGTGGTGGGGTGGGGGGGTGTGGGGGGAGGGGGAGTAGAGAGCTGGGAGAGAGGAGGGGTAGAAGCGAATAAATTCTAGATGACCGAAAAGGTCAGAGTGAGCCTTGAAAGACGTCTTGATAATTTGATTCACCTGGGGTGGCACGGTGGTGCAGCCATTGAGTTGCTGCCTTACAGCGCCAGAGACCCAGGTTCGATCTTGACTGCGGGTGCTGTCTGAATGGAGTTTGTACATTTTATCCCCGCGACCTGTGTGGGGTTTCTCCGGGTGCCCTGGTCTCCTCCCACACTCCAAAGGCTTACAGGTTTGTAGGTTAATCGGCTTTGGTAAACTGTCCCTAGTGTGAAGGATAGAACTAGTGCCGGGGGATCGCTGGTCGGCACATCCTCACTGTATTTCTAAACTAAAGTTGATTGTAGATTGTGCTGCTTAAAGATTGTCACTGGGTAAAGCATTAAGTGCACACTGTTGAAGTGCTGAATATAGCATTAACTGAGGCACCGTGCTGCCTTTTAACATACCCCGATCCACTTGAGAGAGATGGGTCGGCCTTGCGACATTTGGAGCTCGCTGTTTCCATGGCAACGGGCGGCCATCTTCTCGGAGGCTGGAAATTAAGCTTCCTTCCTTGTTAGCCTGACTGTACCAACTCAAACATGTAGAACTTTAAAACAGCAAATCCTACACTGGCGAGAAGGTTGACATCTACGGACAAGCAGCAGTACAGGTGCAGCTCGAAACCTCACCCTAAGCCAGAAACGCTGACCCTAGTGGTAGTAAAGAAAGGTGCAAGCCTAATGGGAAGAGAGTGGTTAAGGAAGTACCCTGGATTGTTGTCAAATCTAGCCAGCAAGAACACGCCAGAGTCGAGATTAAGTCCAGCGAGTAGTATGCACAGTTCGCAAGATGCCATGGACAAACACGCCAAACTGTTTGATAACAGCAGCCATGGAGTACTGAAGGGATACCAAGCCAAGGTACATCCACAAGACGGAAACAGGGGAGCAAAGTTTTACAAGGCAGCTCCTGTTTCATATGCTGCTAGAAAGCAGATTGATGCCGCATTGGAGGACTTGCTGCTGGCTAGCATTATCAAGCCAGTGAAGACAGCAGATTCCGCATGCCCGATCATAGCTGTTCTGAAGCCAGATGGGAGAATGAGAGTCTGTGGCAACTACAAGCTCACAGCAAATAAGGTGCTGAAAGTCGAACAGTATCCCCTTCCAACTTTGGAGGATCTACTGCAGGAACTGGAAGGAGGAGAAAAGTTCTCTAAACTAGACCTCTCCCATGCCTATCATCAGATAGAGTTATACCCTGGAGCTCGAAAGTTCACCACGATTAACACACACAAAGGTCTCTTCGAGTATACCAGACTGCCCTTTGGGATATCCAGCGCACCAGCCATGTTCCAGAGAACCATAAAGAGTCTGCTAGCCGATATTCCCATGTGCAAGCCATACCTTGATGATATCATCATCAGCGGAAAGACTGACGAAGAGCACCTCAGGAACCTGGAAGCGGTCCTGTCAAGACTAGAGACGTTACGTCTGATGAAGGAGAAGTGTGCACTGATGCAAGAGTCAGTCGACTATCTCGGACATCGACTGAACAAGAATGGTCTTCGCCCTCTTCAAGACAAAGTTGATGCGGTGCGGGAAGCCAAGCGGCCTGTGAACCAAAGCCAACTCCAGGCATACCTCGGGTTACTGGGGTATTACAGGAAGTTTATACCCAACCTGTCACAGGAGATTGCACCATTGACTCAGATGCTGAAGGCAGAGTACAGATCAGCAGATTCAAAGAGTGGGAGGAGAAGCAGCAAGCCTGATCCCAAGTTCGAATGGGGAAAGGAACAAGAGCAGGCAGGCATTCCAGAGATCCAAGCGTCTTCTTCAGAGTGACAGTGTGCTGACGCACTACGATCCAGCCAAACCCATCCTGCTCCAAACGGATGCAAGCCCCTATGGCTTAGGTGCTGTGATAAGCCATGTTGAATCAGATGGACAAGAACGCCCGATAGCTTTCGCTTCACGCACTCTCAAGCCCAGCGAAGGGAACTACGCGCAATATGAAAAGGAGGGTTTATCGATAATCTTCGGACTGAAGAAGTTCCACAAGCAGTTACATGGAAGGTCTTTCAACATTGTGACTGATCACAAGCCTCTGATGGGACTGTTTGGAGACCACAAGCCGGCCAGCCCGATGGCCTCTGCTCGCGTAGCAAGATGGCATATGATCCTGTCTGCCTACAGTTACAAGATAGTCCATCGAGAAGGCAAGAAGCAGATGCGTTGTCGCGCCTGTCGATCCACGAACAGGACTCTTCATGGAATCTTCCGGAGCTCGCCGAGCTTGATGAAGCTCCAGAGACATGCATCAACATGCTCACCGATCCGGACACACGCCCTGTTGATGCACAGGAAGTGAAGAGAGCCACCAAGAAGGACAGAGTTCTCTCCAAGGTGAAGAACCACATCATGGAAGGACGGCCAAGAGCAAGGAATCTTCCAGAAGAAGTAAAGCCCTTTGCCAGCAAGAAAGAAGAGCTGTCAGTGGAGGATGACATAATCCTGTGGGGAACCATGAATGGTCATCCCAGATAATCTGGAGATGAGGACTAGAATCCTTGAAGAACTTCATAGCACGCACCCTGGCATTGTGAAAATGAAGGCATTGGCGAGTTCATACGTCTGGTGGCCAGGAATCAACAACGAGTTGGAACTACAAGTGAGAAGTTGTCCGAGCTGTCAGCAGAGTCAGCATTGTCCTGTTGCAGCCCTAATCCATCCATGGGAGTTCCCTGAGAGACAGTGGAGTAGAATTCACTGTGACGATGCCAGCCTCGACAATGAGGAGGTGCTGATTGTGGTCGATGCTCACAGCAAATGGACTGAAGCCATGCGGGTGAAACATGCATTAGCAGCAGCAACAGTGATTGACCTGAGGCGGTTGTTTGCAACTCATGGGTTACCAGAGACGGTGGTCACAGACAACGAACAGTACGCAGTTTGTGCCTGAAGAATTTGCCAAGTTCCTCAGCAGCAACAACATCTGCCACATTCAAACATCACCCAAGCACCCGTCCAGCAACGGACTAGCGGAACGAGGGGTACAGACGGTGAAAGCAGGTGTGAATAAAGGAAAGGGAACAGACCTGGAACTAAAGATCCAGAAGTTCTTGCTGACGTACCGAGTCACACCTCAAGGAACGACTGGAAAGTCACCCAGCGAACTGATGTCCAGACGAATGATCCGCACTAAACCTGACAGTCTGGGACCCGATCTCAGCAAAACTGTTCGAAGGAAGCAAGCCTCAATGAACCAGGCAGCAGATCGTGGAGGCAAGAAGCGAGTCTTGGATGTGAACGATCATGTCATGGTCAAGAACTTTCCATCAGGTCCCACTTGGCTCTACAGAATGATAGCAGAAGTCATCAGTGAAGTCCTGTACAATGGAAAGTTGAGTGAGGGAAGAGTCGTTCGTCATCATGCCGATCAAATGCGAGCGTACTTGCCAAAAGGTGACGAACACACCAACTTCTGTACAGACAGTACCCGTGGTCAGGATGGAACCCGGGTCTCTGGCGCTGTGAGGCAGCAACTCTACCGCTGCGCCACCGTGCCGCTGTGATCTATTCCTCTCATGATTTCATACTCCTCTGTAGGGCGGCACGGTGGCGCAGCGGTAGAGTTGCCGCCTTACAGCGAATGCAGCGCCGGAGACTCGGGTTCGATCCCGACTACGGGCGCCGTCTGCACGGAGTTTGTACGTTCTCCCCGTGACCTGCGTGGGTTTTCTCCAAGATCTTCGGTTTCCTCCCACACTCCAAAGACGTGCTGATTTGTAGTTTAATTGGCGTGGTAAATGTCCCTAGTGGGTGTAGGATAGTGTTAATGTGCGGGGATCGCTGGTCGGCGCGGACCCGGTGGGCCGAAGGGCCTGTTTCTGCGCTGTATCTCTAAATCTAAACAATAAAAAACTAGACTATCAGATCGCCCCTCAACCACCTCTCTCACTATCAGATATAGTTGGAGGGGTTCTGTGTATAATGATGACTAGGCCCAAACCTCTCCTGCATTGGTGCAGCACCCTCCCCTACCCCCCCCCCCTCCCCTCCCCACTTCCCCTTCCCCCTCAACCCCCCTTATCCACCCTCCTCCCCCCCTCCTTCCCTCCCTCCCCCTCCCTCCTCCCTCCCTCCCTCCCTAGGAGATAGATATCAACTTTAAAATGTGAATAACTTTAAAAATATAACACCGATTGCAATAAAACCACTTGCTTTACCATTAAAGTGACACGGGCGAGTAAGGTGGGCCTAAAATTGTCACGCTATCGTGTACCGTTTTGGCTGTAGCTCGATCACAAATAAACAAATAAACGAGAGTTTTAGTGATGAGAACTATACACCTTAAAGCTACGACCTCTGGTTCTCGAGCCAGGTTCTGGAACATCGATTAAGAAACGTGAGTTCAAATCCCACCATGGCAGCTGGGAAATTTAAATTTAAGTCATTAAATTGATCTGAAATTTAAATTAAA
Source organism: Rhinoraja longicauda (assembly GCF_053455715.1). Taxonomy (NCBI): domain Eukaryota; kingdom Metazoa; phylum Chordata; class Chondrichthyes; order Rajiformes; family Arhynchobatidae; genus Rhinoraja; species Rhinoraja longicauda. The sequence continues at coordinate 4,686,707 of NC_135975.1, forward strand.
TGCTAGTCCGACTGACAGCAGGCACTGCAGCATCAAGCCTACTGCTGAAAGCCCCCCCTTTCAACCATTCAGGCCGAAATTATCAAATTAACGCACGCAGTCTCAGAATACTAATTCACGTAATAAATAAACTTGATTTTTTTTTTAAAGTTATTATCCTTATTAGTAATCACAAGGCAGATGGTTGTTGAAAACGCACCTGATGCATTAATTTCCTTCAGGAATTAAATCTGCCATCTTTGCCTGTCTGTTGTCTACCGGATATAGACACAAAATGCTGGAGTAACTCAGCGGGACAGGCAGCATCTCTGGAGAGAAGGGATGGGTGACGTTCCGGGTCAAGACCCTTCTTCAAGGCCAGTCTGAAGAAGGGTCTCGACCCGAAACGTCACCCATTCCTTCTCTCCAGAGATGCTGCCTGTCCCGCTGAGTTATTCCAGCATTCTGTGTCTATCTTCGGTTTAAGCCAGCACCTGCAGTTCCTTCCTACACATATTGTCTACAGGACTCTAGATTGACTTTCAAAAACCCACTCCACTCTGACTACAGAGTGGACAATAAATGCCAGCGTTTGCCCAAACCCTTCAATTAGAGTCTTGGTCATACAGCGTGGAAACAGGCCCAACTTGCAAACGCCGACCAACGTGTCCCATCTACACCAATCCCACCTGCCTGCGCTTGGCCCATATTTCTCTCCACCTATCCTATCCATGTCCCTGTCCAAATGTTTTAAAAACATTGTGATAGTACCTGGCCTCAACTGCTCGCTCTGGCAACTCGTTCCGTAAACATACTAGCCTTTGTGTAAAATAAATTGCCCCTCGGGTTCCTATTGAATCCCTCCCTCCCTCACCATCAAGGTTGGTGCAGCTGGTAGAGCTGTTGGCTGGCGATACCAGGCTCGTTGCTCACCTTGAGCGCTGTCTGTGTGGAGTTTGCACATTCTCCCTGGTGACCGCATGGGGGGGGTTTCCTCCGGGTGCTCCGGTTTCCTCCCACATCCCAAAGACGTGCGGCCTTCTACGTCATTTGGCCCTCTGTAAATTGCCTGCTGGTGTGTCGAGATTGTGTGCAAAAGTGGGATAACGTGGAACTATTGTAAAGGGCTGATCGCCGGTCAGCACGGGCTTGGCCGGTCGAAGGGCCCGTTTCCTTGCAGAATCTCTAAACTAATCCCGCAAATGAATAGAGTCAAGAGTGTTTTATTGTCATACTAGACCATGTGGACCCGTTGGGCCCAAACCTCTCCTGCATTGGTGCAGCACCCTGTCCTCCCCCCCTCCCCTCTCTCCTCAACCCCCTCCCTTCTCCCCCACTCCCCCCTTCCCCCCCTCCCTCCCTCCCTCCTCCCCCTCCCCTCCCTTGAAACTTAAAAATGTGAATAACTTTAAAAATATAATACCGATTTCTATAAAACTATTTGCATTATCACTAGAGTGACGACGGTGAGCAAGGTGGGGCTATTGTGCACTGTTTTGGCTGAAGTTCAGTCACAAACAAGATAACAAACGAGAGTTTTAGTGTACTTAGATGTCGCGAACAGAACAAAGAAATCCTTACCTGCAGCAGCACAGCAGAACCTCGTACGAGGTTTGCATATTCTGTTGTGCTGTTGCAAGTAAGAATTTCATTGTTCTGTTTGTGACAGTAAAACACTCTTGACTCTATTCATTTGTGCAGGAGATCCCTTTGGGCCGTCGGCCCACTCTAGCTCCAGCGCTGGTGCCTCGGGGCCCAGATCAGTCACACCCTCTCCCCTTCCCTGTCCCCCCCTCTACGAGGAATGGGAATGGAACGTTTCTGTTTCCGGTCCGCTATTGTGCACCGTTTTGGCTGAAGTTCAGTCACAAACAAGATGACAAACGAGAGTTTTAGTGTACATAGATGTCGCGAACCGAACAAAGAAATTCTTACTTGCGGCAGCACAGCAGAACCTCGAGTTGGCAAAACGGAAACGGTCCACTTGGTCTAGTAGACAATAGACAATAGACAATAGGTGCAGGAGGAGGCCATTCAGCCCTTCGAGCCAGCACCGCCATTCAATGTGATCATGGCTGATCATTCTCAATCAGTACCCCGTTCCTGCCTTCTCCCCATACCCCCTGACTCCGCTATCCTTAAGAGCTCTATCTAGCTCTCTCTTGAATGCATTCAGAGAATTGGCCTCCACTGCCTTCTGAGGCAGAGAATTCCACAGATTCACAACTCTCTGACTGAAAAAGTTTTTCCTCATCTCCGTTCTAAATGGCCTACCCCTTATTCTTAAACTGTGGCTCCTTGTTCTGGACTCCCCCAACATTGGGAACATGTTTCACTTGATGTCCCACTTTAAAGGATGGCCTTTCAACTACCTGCGTGCCACGCTTGGTTTAAACAAAACAGAAGGACAATTGTCAATTTTCCATGATTACAGTACCTATACTTAAGCCGTCATGTGAAATTGTCTTGATTGAACAAATATAATAAGATGGAAATGTAATCTAATTCAGTCAATTTATTTCAATACAAAGTACAAAGACTGATTTCTTATTGCAAAATTATACACTGTCGGTAAGCAAAATCTTTAAAGTGGATCGTGTGCCTTAGATAAACTGCGAAGGGAAAGGTAGCTGAGCACTAAGTATCTTTCCTGACATACATTGGCCCTTTTAGTTTAGTTTAGAGATACAGCGCGGAAACAGGCCCTTCGGCCCACCGAGTCCATGCCGACCAGCGATCCCCAAACACTAACACTGTCCTTCACACAATAGGGACAATTTACAATCCGTACCGAAGCCAATTAACCTTTGGAGTGTGGGAGTAAACCAGAGATCCAGGAGAAACCCCACGCAGGTCACGAGGAGAACGTACAAACTCTGTACAGAGAGCACCAGTAGTCAGGATGGAACCCGGGCCTCTGGCGCTGTAAAGGCAGCATCTCTACCTGCTGCGCCACCGTGCCGCCCCTTTGATCTTTCCCGCTCTTTCTTCCCCTTGTAGAGTCTTTGTTGCTCCGGAACAATTGAGTGGAAAATCTTCAAGGAATCGCACAGCGTTTGGCGAAAGTCTTTGCAAAATGGATCCACTTGGATTTTACATTGGGAGAAGGCAGGAACGGGGTACTGATTGAGAATGATCAGCCATGATCACATTGAATGGCGGTGCTGGCTCGAAGGGCTGAATGGCCTACTCCTGCACCTATTGTCTATTGTCTATTATCACGGCTAAGTTTGGGTAGTTATTCCCAGCCAGGGTAGGAATGGACAGGCAGGCATTTAAAATATCTTTAAGACCAAGGGGAGCCCGCTGGCTCAGCGGTAAAGTTGCTGCCTCACAGCGCTTACAGCACCAGAGACCCGGGTTCGATCCCGACTACAGGTGCTGTCTGTCCGGAGTTTGTACGTTCTCCCCGTGACCTGCGTGGGTTTTCTCCGAGATCAGTTTCCTCCCACACTCCAAAGACGAACAGGTTTGTAGGTTAACAGGCTTGGTATAAAATGTAAAATTGAGCCTGGTGTGTATGGGGTAATATTAGTGTGCGGGGATTGCTGGTCGGCACGGTCTCGGTGGGCCGAAGGGCCTGTTTCCGCGCTGCATCTCTAAACTAAACTTAACTAAACAACGTTGTACAGTGTAGTATGGTTGTAGTAATGCATTGTACATTGTTTAGTGCATGAATTGATATGTTTAGTTTACTGTTGAGGTACATCGCGGAAACAGGCCCTTCGGCCCACCGAGATCACGCCGACCAGCGATCCCCGCACATTAACACAACCCAACACACACGAGGGACAATTTGCAATTTTACCAAGCCAATTAACCTACAAACCTGAACATCTTTGGAGTGTGAATGGAAACTGGAGCACCCGGAGAAAACCCACATGGCTCACGGGGAGAACGTACAAACTCCGTACAGAAGGCACCCGTGGTCAGGATCAAACCCGGGTCTCCGGCGCTGTGAGGCAGCAACTCTACCGCTGCGCCACCGAGCCACTCTGGTACGCCAAATGTAATTAGGTGTGTGCTTGGTTTTGTTTTGTTCAGTTTAGTTTATTGTCACGTGTACCGAGGTACAGTGAAAAGCTTTTGTTACGTGCTAACCGGTCAGCTGAAAAACAATACATGATTTCAATCGAGCCGTCCACTGTGTACAGATACAGGGTAAAGCCAGTAAAGTCCGATTAAAGTTTATCCAAGGTAATTAGTCACAAAATGCTGGAGTAACTCAGCCGGTCAGGCAGCATCTCAGGAGAGAAGGAATGGGTGACGTTTCAGGTCGAGACCCTTCTTCAGTTTATCTAAGGGTCTCCAATGAAATAGTTGGTAGCTGAGGACCACTATATCTACCTGATTGAAAGCCTTTGGATAATCGTTCATCGGACTCTACCGCACAATGAAATTTGATACAAGGTACGGTGCATTGTTGAAGGTCACAAAGCATCAACCCTTCATTCAATGATTACCAACCAAGTTTTGTCCTCCCCCCCCCCCTCCCCCCTCCCCCCCCACCCCTTCAACCACACCTACAATCAGTCTGAAGAACGGGTCCGACAAGAAATGTCACCTATCCATGTCCTCCGTAGATGCTGCCTGGCCCGCTGAGTTATGTCGTGGAGTCATACAGCACAGAAACAGGCCCTTCGGCCCAACGCGCCCACGCCGACCAGGATACCCCATCCACACTGGTCACACCTGCCGCGTGTTTGGCCCATATCCCTCTAAACCTTTCCTATCTGTCCAAATGCCCTTTAAATGTCATTATAATATCTGCCTCAACCACCTCCTCAGGCAGCTCGTTCCACACCCTCTGAGTGTAAAAGCTGCCCCTTTAGGGGCGGCACGGTGGCGCGGCGGTAGAGTTGCTGCCTCACACCGCCAGAGACCCAGGTTCGATCCTGACTACCGGCGCTGTCTGTATAGAGTTTGTACGTTCACCCTGTGACCTCGTGGGTTTTCTCCGGGTGCTCCGGTTTCCTCCCACACTCCAAAGACATACAGGTTTGTTGGTTGACACAAAATGCTGGAGTAACCCAGCGGGTCAGGCAGCATCTCAGGAGAGAGGGAATGCGTAACGTTTCGGGGCGAGACCCTTTTACTTTCGATTTAATCCCATTTTTGTGTCTACCTTCGGTTTAAAACCATTTCGTGTCTACCTTCGATTTAAACCAACATCTGCAGCTTTTCTCCTACAGGTCTGTAGGTTAATTGGCTTCAGTAAAATTGTGAATTGTCCCCTGTGTGTAGGATAGAGCGAGTGTGCTGGGAGATCGCTGGTCGGCGCGGACTCGGTGGGCCGATGAGGCCAGTCTGTGCGCAGTATCTGTAAAGTCTGAAGGTCCCTGCTAAATCTTTCCCCTCTTTCCCTCTGAAGAAAGCCAATGGAATGTTGGCCTTCATAACAAGAGGAGTTGAGTATAGGAGCAAAGAGATCCTTCTGCAGTTGTACAGGGCCCTAGTGAGACCGCACCTGGAGTACTGTGTGCAGTTTTGGTCTCCATATTTGAGGAAGGATATTCTTGCTATTGAGGGCGTGCAGCGTAGGTTTACTAGGTTAATTCCCGGAATGGCGGGACTGTCATATGTTGAAAGACTGGAGCGACTAGGCTTGTATACACTGGAATTTAGAAGGATGAGAGGAGATCTTATCGAAACGTATAAGATTATTAAGGGGTTGGACACGTTAGAGGCAGGAAACATGTTCCCAATGTTGGGGGAGTCCAGAACAAGGGGCCACAGTTTAAGAATAAGGGGTAGGCCATTTAGAACTGAGATGAGGAAAAACTTTTTCAGTCAGAGAGTTGTGAATCTGTGGAATTCTCTGCCTCAGAAGGCAGTGGAGGCCAATTCTCTGAATGCATTCAAGAGAGAGCTGGATAGAGCTCTTAAGGATAGCGGAGTCAGGGGGTATGGGGAGAAGGCAGGAACGGGGTACTGATTGAGAATGATCAGCCATGATCACATTGAATGGCGGTGCTGGCTCGAAGGGCCGAATGGCCTCCTCCTGCACCTATTGTCTATTGTCTGAAGGTCCCTGCTAAATCTTTCCCCTCTTTCCCTCTCAAACCTATGCCCTCTGCTCCTTGATATTCCGGGTAAAAGACTGTGCGTGCATTGACCCTGTCTATTCACATCCACAGTCCTCAGTCCATAACAGGCAAATCAAACGGCCGGCAGTGCTCGACAACGTCACATGGCTCATTAACAACTATCATCTTGTTAAATAAGATGGCAGTGCTGCGTTGAATTATTGCACCGCGCACTATTTCAGGACCTGGTGTCAGCAGTCCAGGATGCCACGGATTCCTGCCATTTCCAAGATGCTTTACACCCACTGCTAAAAGCATCAGCTGGGGCAGCAGTAATGCACACAGACAGATGGTGCTGTGTTTCATCGTGAGCTGGGTCACCTCAGTCACGGGGGCACGGCGCGGTGGCGCAGCGGTAGAGTTGCTGCCTTTCAGCACCAGACACCCGGTGTTCGATCCTGACTGCGATCGGGGGCTGTCTGTATGGAGTTTCACACCTTCCCCCCCCCCCCGTGACCTTTCTCTGAATGCACTCAAGAGAGAGCTGGATAGAGCTCTTAAGGATAGCGGAGTCAGGGGGTATGGGGAGAAGGCAGGAACGGGGTACTGATTGAGAATGATCAGCCATGATCACATTGAATGGCGGTGCTGGCTCGAAGGGCCGAATGGCCTCCTCCTGCACCTATTGTCTATTGTCTATTGACCTGCGTGGGTTTTCTCCGTGCGCTTCGGTTTCCTACCACAAAGATGTACAGCTTTGTAGGTTAAATGTAAATTGCCCCCAGTGTGTGTAGGATAGTGTCAGTGTGCGGGGATCGCTGGGCGGCGCGGACTCGGTGGGCCGAAGGGCCTGTTTCCGCGCTGTATCTCTAAACTAAACTAAACCACACGTTTGGCTTGGTGCAACAGTGTCGCAGACCCCAACCCAGGGGACAGTGGACCCTCCCCCCCCTTCCCTCCCCCCCCCTCCCCGATCAGTGCGGGCATTTCCTAAAACCAGAGGTGCAGCCCAGGGGAGGGGGGGAGTGAAGCATTTCAGTGTAGAATAGCCTGCCTGGTACTCAGCACAGAGGGATGCTTCCTGACCCCCCACCCCCACCCCCCACTCCCGATCACCCACACACGAGTTCTATCCTGCACACACTGGGTACAATTTACAGGGGGCCCAATAACCTACACACCTGTACGTCCTTGGAGTGTGGGAGGAAACCGGAGCGCCCGGAGAAAACCCACGCGGGTCACGGGGAGAACGCACAGACACCCGACAGACAGCACACGTGGTCAGGGTTGAACCCGGGTCTCTGGCGCTGTGAAGCAGCAACTCTACCGCCGCGCCATCGCGCCGCCCCGACAGTACTTTGCATCTATCTCCAGCCGCTGGCCTCCCAGAGTGAGGCGGGGGGGGGGGGGGGGGGGGGGGGGGATGGGGGGGAAGAATGCTTGTATCCAATTTATTTTGTGTCTGGCTAAAAAAGTAAATGTGATAACTCGCAGTAGATGCGTAATCAAATATATTCTGAAGCTTTAATTACAGCCCAGCGCTTCAGGGATTCATAATTCCTTGGTTAACACAAAGAAACAAACAGTGTGACATCTGTCTAAACAAAAGAACCTGCGGCAGCCTTGTCTCACTAACACTCACTCAGGGTCCCTCCAGGTACAGGTAGGCAGGTAGGTGGGAATCACTGGTCGGGCAGCTCAGGAGGCTACTTTCACCAAGCCCCCAACCCACCTCATTGTACACTTTGTGTAGGAAGGAACTGCAGATGCTGGTTTAAATCAAAGATTAGAAGATTGAGGGGGGATCTTATAGAAACTTACAAAATTCTTAAGGGGTTGGACAGGCTAGATGCAGGAAGATTGTTCCCGATGTTGGGGAAGTCCAGAACAAGGGGTCACAGTTTAAGGATAAGGGGGGAGTCTTTTAGGACCGAGATGAGAAAGGTTTTTTTCACACAGAGAGTGGTGAATCTGTGGAATTCTCTGCCACAGAAGGTAGTTGAGGCCAGTTCATTGGCTATATTTAAGAGGGAGTTAGATGTGGCCCTTGTGGCTAAAGGGATCAGGGGGTATGGAGAGAAGGCAGGTACGGGATACTGAGTTGGATGATCAGCCATGATCATATTGAATGGCGGTGCGTACAGGCTCGAAGGGCCGAATGGCCTACTCCTGCACCTATTTTCTATGTTTCTATGGGCACAAAAAGCTGGAGTAACTCAGCGGGACAGGCAGCATCTCTGGAGAGAAGGAATGGGCGACGTTTCGGGTCGAGGCCCTTCTTCAGACTGAGTTACTCCAGCATTTTTGCACAGTTTGCTTTGCATCCACTTTCAGCCCACTGCCGAACTTCACAGTTTCGTCCCAGCTGTTATCAGGCAACTGAACCATTCTATCGCAACCAGAGAGCAGTGCTGAACTACTATCTCCCTCATTGGAGGCCCTCGGACTATCCTTGATCGGACTTTGCTGGCTTTATCTTGCACTAAACGTTATTCCTTTTATCCTGTATCTGTCCACTGTGGACGGCTCTATTGGAATCGTGCGTTGTCTTTCCGCTGGCTGGTTAGCACGCAACATGAGCTTTTCACTGTACCTCGGTACACGTGACAATGAACTGAACTGTTGGGATTAAACTGAAACGACCATCTGCAGAGCAGTGAAACAGGACCAACCTTCACTCACCACAAGAACACATGACCAGTGTGACTGACAGGCAATACTTGTTTGGAGATGCAGCGCGGGGAAAAAGTCCCTCGGCCCACCGGGTGCGATCGATCATCCCATACCCTTGTTCTGTCCCACACAATAGACAATAGGTGCAGGAGGAGGCCATTCGGCCCTTCGAGCCAGCACTGCCATTCAATGTGATCAAGGCTGATCATTCTCAATCAGTACCCCGTTCCTGCCTTCTCCCCATACCCCCTGACTCCGCTATCCTTAACAGCTCTATCCAGCTCTCTCTTGAATGCATTCAGAGAATTGGCCTCCACTGCCTTCTGAGGCAGAGAATTCCACAGATTCACAACTCTCTGACTGAAAAAGTTTTTCCTCATCTCAGTTCTAAATGGCCTATCCCTTATTCTTAAACTGTGGCCCCTGGTTCTGGACTCCCCCAACATTGGGAACATGTTTCCTGCCTCTAACGTGTCCAACCCCTTAATAATCTTGTACGTTTCGATAAGATCTCCTATCATCCTTCTAAATTCCAGTGTATACATGGTCCGCCCCGACTGTCGATCACCCCATACCCTTGTTCTTTCCCACACACTAGGGACAATTTACAGAAGCCAATCAACCTACAAACCCGCACGCCTTTAGAATGTGGGAGGAAACCAGTGCTTGTTGTTGAATAATAATATAATATAATAATAATAATAATATTCATTTATTGTCATTGCAACGAGTACAACGAAATTAAAAAATAGCCAATCCTGACGGTGCGTACAAACATATATGCAATAAATGCAAAAACAAATAAATACATAAATACAATTATATTAAGTACAAGATTTTTTAACGCTGTTGCCTAGTGCAAAGGTAGTGTTCAGTTCTCGTATGGCCCTGGGGTAAAAACTGTTCTTAAGTCTGTTTGTTCGGGATTTGATCGACCTGAAACGTCGACCAGAGGGCAGATGAACAAACAGACGGTGGCCGGGGTGGGATGGATCTTTTATTATTTTGCCTGCTCTACTGAGGCAGCGTAGGCTGAACAGGTGCTCCAGGGAGGGCAGTGAGCAGCCGATGATCTTCTGGGCCGTCGTGATGACCCTCTGAAGGGCCTTCCTGTCCTTTTCTGAGCAGCTGGCGTACCATGTGGTTATACAGTATGCCAGCACACTCTCGATGGAGCAGCGATAGAAGGACATCATGAGCTTCTCCTGCAGGTTGGTTTTCCTGAGGATCCTCAGGAAGTGGAGTCTCTGCTGTGCCTTCTTTACTGTGGTGATGGTGTTGGTAGACCAGGTAAGATCCTCTGCGATGTGCGTACCCAGGAACCTGAAAGCGGGTACCCTTTCCACACAGACCCCATTGATGTAGAGTGGGTCGTATTCTACACTGGTTTTCCTGAAGTCTATTATAAGTTCCTTTGTTTTGGAGGAGTTCAGGACCAGATTGTTCACTGAACACCATGCTGCCAGCCTTTGGATTTCATCCCTATAGGCTGTCTCATCTCCTCCTGAGATGAGTCCAACCACAGTCGTGTCATCCGCGAACTTGATGATGGTGTTGGTGGGATGGGTGGGGGCGCAGTCGTGAGTGTAGAGGGAGTAAAGGATGGGGCTCAACACACAGCCCTGTGGTGAGCCGGTGCTCAGTGTAATGGTGGAGGAGAGGTGAGGGCCTATTTTGACGGTCTGGGGGCGGTTGGTCAGGAAGTCCTTGATCCATTGGCAGATGGTTTGGGAAAATCCAAGGTCGGAAAGTTTGGTGACCAGTCTGCTCGGGATGACCGTGTTAAAGGCAGAGCTGAAGTCGAGGAAGAGCATCCTCACATAGCTCCCCTGGTGTTCAAGGTGGGTCAGTGCAGTGTGAAGAGCAGTGTGGAAGCAGGCCCTTCGGCCCAACTTGCCCACACTGACCAACATGTCCCATCTACACTAGTCCCACCTGCCTGTGTTTGGCCCATATCCCTCTAAACCCATCCTATCCATGTACCTGTCTACATGTTTCTTAAACGTTGCGATAGTCCCTGCCTCAACTACCTCCTCTGGCAGCTCATCCCATACGCCCACCACCCTTTGCATGAAAACGTGCGTCCCTAGGTTCCTGTAAAATCTTTTCCCCTTCACCTTAAACCAATGGGCGGCACGGTAGCGCAGCGGTAGAGTTGCTGCTTTACAGCGAATGCAGCGCCGGAGACTCAGGTTCGATCCTGACTACGGGTGCTGCACTGTAAGGAGTTTGTACGTTCTCCCCGTGACCTGCGTGGGTTTTCTCCGAGATCTTCGGTTTCCTCCCACACTCCAAAGACGTACAGGTATGTAGGTTAATTGGCTGGGTAAATGTAAAAATTGTCCCTAGTGGGTGTAGGATAGTGTTAATGTACGGGGATCACTGGGCGGCACGGACTTGGAGGGCCGAAAAGGCCTGTTTCCGGCTGTAGATATATGATATGATAATGCCCTCTGGTTCTCGATTCCCCTACACTGGGCTAGAGACTCTGTGCATCTACCCGATCTATTCCTCTCATGATTTTGTACACCTCTCTAAGATCACCCCTCATCCTCCAGCGCTCCAAGGGATAGAGTCCCTGCCTGCTCAACCTCTCCCTGTAGCTCAGGCCCTCGAGTCCTGGCAACATCTTCTCTACACGCTTTCCAGCTTGATAAAATGTTTCCTATGAGACGATGCCAGCACAGAACACAGTGTTCTAAATGCGGCCTCACCAATGTCTTGTACAACTGCAACATGGCCTCCCAACTTCTACACTCAATACTCTGACTGGTGAAGGCCGATGTGCCAAAAGCCTTTTGTGAAAACCCTATCTATCTGCAATGCTAATTTCAACGAACTATGTACCTGCACTCCTAAATCCCTCTGCACTACAACACTCCCCAGAGCCCGACCATTCACTGTAGGTCCTGACCATGTCAGTCTTCCCAAAATGTAACACCTCACATTTCTCTGTATTAAATTCCATCAACCATTCCTCAGTCCACCTGCCCAACCTAATCAAGATCATACTGCAATTTTTTGACAACCATCCACAGTATCACCTATTTTAATGTCATCTGCAAAACTTGTTCATCGTGCCAAGTATGTTCTCATCCAAATCATTGATATAGATGATAATGGTGTCATGTTAGGAAAAGGGGACATAAGGCAGCAACTCTATCGCCGTGCCACCGTGCCGCCGTGCCACCGTGCCGCCGTGCCGCCAGTAGAGTGTTTGAGCAAACTTGGATTGTTGGATTGGTAGAGTTGCTGCCCTCACAGCGCCAGAGACCCGGGTTCGATCCTCACCTCAGGTGCCGTCTGTACCGAGTTTGCACATTCTCCCTGTGACCACGTGGGCTTTCTCCGGGTGCTCCGGTTTCCCACCACATTCCAAAGAAGTGCAGGTTTGTGGGTTAATTGGCTTCTGTAAATCGTCCTTGGTGTGTATGATAGAACTAGTGTCCGGGGTGGTTGTTGGGCTGCACGGACTCGGTGGGCCGAATGGCCTGTTTCCACACTGTATCTCTAAGCTAAACTAAACTAAAACTTCCACACCGTATCTAAGCTAAACTAAACTAAACTAAAAATGACACGGTGGGTGGTGAGTGAGTGGGATGCATTGCCTGGGGGGGGGGGGGGGGGGTGGAAACAGACACGGTAGTGCCTTTTAAGAGGCTTTTCGATGGGCACATGGACATGCAGGGAAGGGAGTGATATGGATCATACGCAGATGATTAGATTAGTTTAACTTGGCCTCATGTTTGCACAGACTTGATGGGGTGAAGGGGAGGTGCCATTGTTTAGTTTAGTTTACAGATGCAGCACGTAAATAGGCCCTTCGGCCCGTCGAGTCCTCGCCGACCAGCGATCCCCGCGCACTAACGCCATCCTACACACACCAGGGGACAATTTCACATTTATGCCAAGCCAATTAACCTACAAACCTGTACGTCTTTGGAGTGTGGGAGGAAACTGAGGATCACGGGGAGAACGTACAAACTCCGTACAGGCAGCACCCGTAGTCGGGATCGAACCCGGGTCTCTGGCGCTGCGAGGCAGCTGCTCTGCTGCTGGTTTGCCGTTACTGGTGCGCAGTGCTTGATGTTCTACACTTGGCGCTGGCTGCGATTTGCAACAGAGCGTCAGATTTGGATTGATTCATACGGACAAGTGACCCAAATGGTCACTGGAGCAAAAGTTAATATGTGTTTAAAAGCTTGCAGTCCATCAGTCGGTGATTAAAAGCAGGGTAGGTGGGAGCTGATATCCTGCCACATGCTGTCATTGTATCTGAAAACGGAGTCAGTTTGCGAATTGCCACGCGACAGATGATTAGATTATACCCTGAGGCAGCCGGCATCCAGGTCTTTCTCGCCGCGTTGGTCAGTTATAAACCCTGCAACGTCACTCCGAACCTTTAACAATCATCGCCGTTTGGCAAGGCCACGTGGTCCTGGCAGAAAACCTTGAGATGAAAAGGCGAATGTCCTTGCGAGACAATACCGTGCTGTTGTGCATTGAAACGGGGCTGAGGCCGAATCATTGTTGCTGCGTTCATGCCGTTTGAGAGGCGCTGAAAGGAAAGACCGTGAAGTGGGAGACAAGTCAAAGCCGAACGCTTCCCAATTATCAGCTGAATGCATAAAGCAGAAATGTGTCTTTCAATCAAAATCGATAGAAGGTCAACAGTTTGGAACAGAGAGCAAAGTCACACATCAGCTTTAGTCCTCCCGGACAAGGTTTTTTTTCTCTCTCTGTTTTGAAAATGGGACTTGCCACGGAAATCAAGTTGGTTCAGCCGCAGCGCACGCACGTAAAGAAAATGGGATAATCAAGCTTGAAGTTGAATGGGTTGTCACACAATTATAAAATTAATCATCAGGCACTCTGCCAGGCTGCATCTCTCTGGAGGTCTCTCCCAGTTTCTCGGCTTCATTTCCGAACACGGGTCCCATTTCCAAATTTCCCGGAAAAGCTAACGGGCGCGGTGACGCGGCGGTAGAGTTGCCGCCTCACAGCGCCAGTGACACGGGTTTTGATCCCGACTACGGGCGCGGTCTGTGTGGAGTTTGTGCGTTCTCTCCCCGTGGCCTGCGTGGATTTGCTCTGGTTTCCTGCCCCATTCCAAAGACGTGCGGGTTTGGAGGTTAATGGACTTCCGTGAATTGCCCCGCCGTTGAGTGGGATGACAAAGGACTAGTGTACGGGTGATCGCTAGTCTGCACGGACTCCACGTTGTATCTCTAAACTTCAACTAGTGAACCATGGCCCAGGTCTTATGATAACGCAGCACCTAACTCCACACCTCACATCTGAGATGGAGTCCAAATTCTACTACTTTCACTGTAGTCCTTTCACTGTACATCGGTACTCCTCGATGTTAGGCTGCAGTGTGGACGGAAAAACGACGCGTTCTTGCTATTGAGGGCGTGCAGCGTAGGTTTACTAGATTAATTCCTGGAATGGCGGGACTATCATATGTTGAAAGACTGGAGCGACTAGGCTTGTACACACTGGAATTTAGAAGGAGGAGAGGAGATCTTATCGAAACGTATAAGATTATTAAGGGGTTGGACACGTTAGAGGCAGGAAACATGTTCCCAATGTTGGGGGAGTCCAGAACCAGGGGTCACAGTTTAAGAATAAGGGGTAGGCCATTTAGAATGGAGATGAGGAAAAACCTTTTCAGTCCTCAGAAGGCAGTGGAGGCCAATTCTCTGAATGCATTCAAGAGAGAGCTAGATAGAGCTCTTAAGGATAGCGGAGTCAGGGGGTACGGGGAGAAGGCAGGAACGGGGTACTGATTGAGAATGATCAGCCGTGATCACATTGAATGGCGGTGCTGGCTCGAAGGGCCGAATGGCCTCCTCCTGCACCTATTGTCTATTGTCAAATGACGCGGTACAAAATGGCATCTCCGTGGAGGTGCAGCCCGCTGGTGTGCAGATGAGCGGATTAGTCTAAGGTGACTTGTCAGGGACGTGGGGGAGAACAAAGAGACGTTGGCTGAGTTCCTGCAAGTACCCCCCCTCGAGAGAGAGAGAGAGAGAGAGAGAGAGAGAGAGAGATGCGTGGGATGGTAATGTCAGCCCTGACACACTGGGGGGGCTGGAGCCAGCTGGTCTCCAAGGTGCTGGACTCCTTGTTGCTGCATTGAATTGCTTATATCTTGCTCTGAATGGAGGCCAAGGGATTTTTTGCTATTTTGCACCAGTCCTCCATTATCATCGCACGCACACGCTCAAAACAAAAACAAACATTGTAATTGAAGATTAAACGCTGGCCGCAATTCACCATTGCAGCGCTGGACGGCTGCCATCTGCTTGGACCAATGTGTTTTGTGGCGAGACGAATAAGACAACATAGAAACATAGAAAATCGGTGCAGGAGTATGCCATTCGGCCCTTCGAGCCAGCACCGCCAATTCAATGTGATCGTGGCTGATCATCCAGAATCAGTACCCCGTTTCCTGCTTTCTCCCCGTATCCCTTGATTCCGTTAGCAAAATCCAACTCTCTCTTGAAAACATCCAGTGAATCGGCCTCCACTGCCTTCTGTGGCAGAGAATCCCACAGATTCACAACTCTCTGGGTGGAAAAGGTTTTTCCTCATCTCAGTCCTAAATGGCCGACCCCTTAGTGTTTAACTGTGGCCCCTGGTTCTGGACGGTGGCGCTGTGGTCGAGTTTATCTCCTTAACTCCCTTCAGGAGAGCGAGAGTGAAGGTCGGTATATCTGCTATACAGTGTCTATCTTGGTTGACTGGACTTGTGCGAGCAGACACACAATCACCAAGGTAATCATTGTCCAGAGTCCACTACTTACTTCTACAATTAGAGGTTCATTATTCTTCACTTGATGGTGACTAACACCCCTCGGTGAATTTAATTTTTAACCCCTTTGAACTATGTGGTAACATGGAACTCTAGTGATCCAATGGGGTGGCACGGTGGCGCAGTGGTAGATTTCCTTCCTCACAGCGCCAGAGACCCGGGTTCGATCCTGACCACGGGCGCTGCCTGAACGGAGTTTGCACGTTCTCCCCGTGACCGCGTGGGTTTTTCCTCGGGTGCTCTGGTTTCCTCTCCCTCTCCAAAGACGTAAAGGTTTGTAGGTTAATTGGCTTTGGTAAAAATTGTAAATTGTCCCCCGTGTGCGTAGGATAGTGTTAATGTGCAGAGTGTTAATGCTTGGCCTGCACTCGGTGGGCCGAAGGGCCTGCTTCCACGCTGTATCTGCAAACTAAACTAAACTAAGTATGGACTCAGTGGGCCGAAGGGCCTGTGTCCGCACTGTATCTGTTCACTAAACTAAACAAGAGAGAGTTAGATGTAGCCCTTGGGGCTAACGGAATCAAGGGATGTAGGGAGAAGGCAGGAACGGGGTACCGATTTTGGATGATCAGCCATGATCATCTTGAATGGCGGTGCTGGCTCGAAGGGCCGAACGGCCTACTTCTGCACCTATTTTCTACGTAAAACTAAACGTGGACTCGGTGGGCCGAATGGCCTTTTTTCCAGACTGCATCTTTCATCTCATTTCATTTCCAGTCCTTCTCGATTCCAAGGGACTGCCACAGGGAGGGAGAAAATCTCTCCCTCCTTCGTCTGTGCCATTGACTTCTGTTTGGGAAGCAGAGAAGATCGTTGTGTTGCGTGTACGCAGCGGTGACATTAGTGGATGAGTTTCCAAATGATTTCTCTTTTCAGAAGTAATTGAGCTGGCAGGGGAGGGTTGAAAATGAAGATCCACAGTTATCGCTAATGGAATCTTTTTTTCACCACTTTGTCGTTGCTGCCTCTGACGTTCTATCAATGCCCATCTTCTCCGGCGTTATTGCTCGCACCAAATCGCAGCAGAGTTCTTGTGTATTCTTCACAGCCAGAAAAATAAATCCCTTTCAGACTTGGAGATATCGTGGCCTTTTGGCGTGTGTTTGCACAGGAGCAATTGATAGGCATCGATGCTTTGAACAGCTAGCCGGGTGCTTGAGATTTGCAAATCGCTTTGTAACAAACAGTGGTTGTAAATCCTCTTCGAATAAACACCGTTCACGTTTCCCATTCATCTTGCTTTTGATGTGAATTGGTTTTCTGTGAGCCGTATCATGTTTAGTTTAGATAGACACAAAAAGCTGGAGTAACTCAACAGCATCTCTGGAGAGAAGGAATGGGCGACGTTTCGGGTCGAGACCCTTACATAGAAACTTAGAAAATAGGTGCAGGAAGAGGCCATTCGGCCCTTCGAGCCAGCACCGCCATTCATTGTGATCATGGCTGATCGTCCACAATCAATAACCCATGCCCTGCCTTCTCCCCATATCCCTTGATTCCGCTAGCCCCTAGAGCTCTATCTAACTCTCTATTAAATCCATCCAGTGAATTGGCCTCCACTGCCCTCTGTGGCAGAGAATTCCACAAATTCACAACTCTCTGGGTGAAAAAGTTCCTTCTCACCTCAGTTTTAAATGGCCTCCCATTTCTTCTAACACTGTGGCCCCTTGTTCTGGACTCGCCCAACATTGGGAACATTTTTCCTGCATCTAGCTTGTCCCATCCTTTTATAATTTTATATGTTTCTATAAGATCACCCTCTCATCCTTGTAAACACCTTCTTCAGACTCGACCCGAAACAACGCCCATTCCTTATCTCCAGAGATGCTGCCTGTCCTGCTGAGTTACTCCAGCTTTTTGTGCCTGTCTTCGGTTCAGCCCAGCATCTGCAGTTCCTTCCTACACAATGTTTAGTTTAGTTTGGTTTCGTTTAGTTCGAGATACAGCGTAGATACAGGCACTTCAGCCCACCAATTGATCGACCGTCATGCACTAGTTCTATCCTACACACAACTGGCAATTAACCTACAAACCTGGGATAGACACTAAGTGCTGGAGTAACTCAGCGGGTCTGGCAACACCTCTGGAGAAAAAGGGCGGGTGAAGATCTTCTTCCTCTGGAAAGGTCACCCATCCTTTTTCTCCAGAGATGCTGCCTGACCCGCTGAGTTACTCCAGCACGTTTTGGTGTGAAAGTAGCAACTGTAGTCCCTTCCCACTTGTCATAACCTACAAACTCGCACGTCTTTGGGAGTGCGGGAGGAAACCGGAGCACCCGGAGTAAACCCACGTGGTCACGGGGGGAATTGTGCAAACTCCGTACAGGCAGCACCCGCGCTGAGAGTCGAGCCGGGGTCTCTGGTGTCGTGAGGCAGCAACTCTACCGCTGCGCCACCGTGCAACAATGCAACCAGCGTTGACTGATCACGGCGGTTATCACGTGCGTCCCAGGCACACGTTGCTTCCAAACAGACCACCGGAGAGCCTGCGCATTGTCCACCCGTTGGGAAATGTGGATTAACAAAGCAAGCTGGCTCATTACTAATGCTAAACTGAAAAGGCAATAGCCTTTTGATTCTCTGCATTCTGACGCGCGACAAGTCTCCATCTAAAAAGCTCTTGAGGAAGTACAGTGAAATTGAGTCCCTCATTTAGTAATCTTCTTGCCCTTGACATGGAATGAAGCAATGTGTGGGTATCAGTCATTTTGAATGGCTTTATCTGGAATAGCACAGGGCTCCTCGCCCAGATGATAAACACGAGCTGGAGTAAATCACAGTGGTCTGTGCAATGTAGATTGCCCTTTGATTCATTGCATTTTAAGAGCGATACTTTTTCATTCCTGAGGCCACATCGCGGGTTGAACTGACAAGGGGTTGGATCTTTAGTCTTAACCGACGTACATCAGCTCAATTAGACAGCGTAAAGAAGCCCTGTCACCTCTGTGTCTTCGTTTTACCCATTTGTTTTCCTTTCACAAGAGGGGCTGCCAGAGACGGGGGTATTTTGGAGATGAGAGAGGTATCTGACACAGCTAGGGATTCTGGCTCCAACATCTCAGGATATTTTTCTTGCAAGGCAGAGGAGGTTTTCATTCATTTGGTTGTTCCCAGGGCCGCACTATTTGTCGTGCGCCGACGATCATCCAGGAGCAAGGATTAGACAATAGACAATAGACAATAGGTGCAGGAGGAGGCCATTCGGCCCTTCGAGCCAGCACTGCTATTCAATGTGATCATGGCTGATCATCCACAATCAGTAACCCATGCCTGCCTTCTCTCCATATCCCTTGATTCAGCTAGCCCCTAGAGCTCTATCCAACTCTCTCTTAAACCCATCCAGTGATTTGGCCTCCACTGCTCTCTGTGGCAGAGAATTCCACGAATTCACAACTCTCTGGGTGGAAAACTTCCTTCTCACCTCAGTTTTAAATGGCCTCCCCTTTATTCTTAGATTGCGGGTGACCCCTGGTTCTGGACTCGCCCAACATTGGGAACATTTTTCCTGCATCTAGCTTGTGCAGTCCTTTTATAATTTTATACGTCTCTATAAGATCCCCTCTCATCCTTCTAAACTCCAGTGAATTGGCCTCCACAGTTTTCCGTGGCAATGAATTCCATCTCCCACTAGTGGAAACATCCTCTCCTCATCCCTTGCCAAGATCAGGCAAGGAAGATGAATTCCCTTCCTGGAACAAAATCAGTGAACCAGATGGATTTTTATCTCAGTCTGCTGATTTTATGGTCAATATTACTTTTCATTCAAACTTTATTTAATTAATTGAATCTAAATTCCCCATCTGCCATGGTGGGGTTTGAACTTGTGACTCTGGAGAATTGTCCAGCCTTCAGGATGCCAATTTAATAACTTAATCACTGATCTCCCATGCCCCTTTGATAGAAACACGGAAAATAGGTGCAGGAGGAGGCCATTCGGCCCTTCAAGCCAGCACCGCCGTTGAATATGATCATGGCCGATCATCCAAAAACCATACCCCGTTCCTGCTTTCTCCCCGTATCCCTTGATTCCCTTCGCCCTAAGAGCTCTATCTAACTCTCTCTTGAAAACATCCAGTGAATCGGCCTCCACTGCCTTCTGTGGCAGAGAATTCCACAGATTCACAACTCTCTAGGTGAAAAGGTTTTTCCTCATCTCAGTCCTAAATGGCCTACCCCTTATTCTTAAACTGTGACCCCTGGTTCTGGACTCCCCCAACATCGGGAACATTTTTCCTTCAAACATGGGGTCCTGACAAGGCAGGAGGGTACTGGGCCTAAATCAGTGCCAGCTCCTTGCAGAGAACTCCAGTCAGTCCCATCTACTAACCTTTCCCCACGGCTTCATAGGTAGACACAAAATGCTGGAGTAACTCAGCGGGTCAGGCAGCATCTCGGGAGAGAAGGAATGGGTGATGTTTCGGGTCGACACCCATCTTCAGAAGAGTCTGAAGAAGGTTCTCAGTCTGAAGAAGGGTCTCGACCCGAAACGTCACCCATTCCTTCTCTCCTCGAGATGCTGCCTGACCCGCTGAGTTACCCCAGCATTTTGTGTCTACCTTCGATTTAAACCAGCATCTGCAGTTTTTTTCCTACCCATAGCTACATAAATTATTCCCTCTATAATTTCTTCCTAATGGCCTTTTGAAGACCATGTGAGATTCCAGAGAGTTGCAGATCATCACTCTTCAAATAACCCCTTGTTTTGACTGAAATATTACATCTGTGCCATAGAGGCTCATGGTGGAACTGTGTGATGGTTCCTCCAACAGTTTGATTTTTTTGGTCCTGATTAGGACTTAAACTTGGTCACATACGGGGTATTGTGTGTAGTTCTGGCTCAGTAAGGATATGGGAACTTCAGAGAGGGTGCAGGAACGTAGAGTCAGATAGCGTGGAAACAGGCCCTTCGGCCCAACATGCCCACGCCAACCAACGCACTCCATCTACACTAAGTCCCACCTGCATGAGTTTGGCCCAGGTACTATCACAACGTTTAAGAAACATTTATATGTACATGGATAGAAACATAGAAAATAGGTGCAGGAGTAGGCCATTCGGCCCTTCGAACCTGCACCGCCATTCAATATGATCATGGCTGATCATCCAGCTCAGTAACCTGTACCTGCCTTCTCTCCATACCCCCTGATCCCTCTAGGCCAGGTTTCGAGAGATATGGGCCAAACGAGGGCAGTTGGGACTTGCATATCATATCATATCATATCATATATATACAGCGCGGAAACAGGCCTTTTCGGCCCACCAAGTCCGCGCCGCCCAGTGATCCCCGCACACTAACACTATTAACACTATCCTACACACACTAGGGACAATTTTTACATTTACCCAGCCAATTAACCTACATACCTGTACGTCTTTGGAGATGGAACATGTTGGTCAGACTTGTTGGTCAGCATTGGCAAGTTGGGCCAAAGGGCCTGTTTCCACACTGCATGATTCTATAACCCTTTAGACACGGGAGCAGAATTAGTCCATTCAGCCCGTCAAGTCAGTTCTGGCCATTCAATCATTGCTGATCTATCTTTCCCTCTAAACCCTATTCTCCGGCCTTCTGCCCATTACCCTGAATGACATTATGAATTAAAGAACCTATCAATCTCCACGTTAAAAATGTCCACTGACTTGTCCTCCACAGCTGTCTGCGGCAATGAGTTCCAAAGAATTCACCGCCCTCTGGCTGAAGTCATTCCTCCTCATATCCGTTGTAAAGGGTATGCCCTTCTTTTCTGAAGCTGTGCTCTCTGGTCCTCCACTCTCCCACTGGTGCAAACCTCCTCTCCACATCCACACTCTACCCAGGCCATTTCCACTTCCCCACCAAACAACAACATTCCTGCGTAATGCAGAAAATAATAGCCTGAGATTTTTTTATTATTTACCTCAGGAAGGCATTAAAAACAGAAACATATGTGGTGTTTAGTGTTTAATTTCCCACGAGATAGCTTAATTATGAATGACGAGCTCTCCCTTGTCAAATGCCCAAAACACTCATCTGCTGTCTGCATTTCAATTATGATTGGCAAAATCATTTAGTCTTCACTTTTGGCTCGTCCAATTGAGCTCTGCTTTCAGCTAGCAGCCGAAGGAGGTCTTTTCTGTGAGTGCTGCTTTGTTAGTTGAGCGTTCTGCTTGGAGCTGCTGTTACATGTACGTTGTTGTGTGTCGTGACTGTTGGCAGACCAATTTCCCTCTGGGTACGAATAAAGTTTTATCATATCGTATCGTTGGGAATTCTGCTGATCTGCAACAGTCCGTAATTACATCGTGTATGTGTATGTGACTAATAAACTTGACTTGAATAGGTGCAGGAGGAGGCCATTTGGCCCTTCGAGCCAGCACCGCCATTCATTGTGATCATAGCTGATCATCCACAATCAGTAACCTGCCTTCTCCCCATATCCCTTGATTCCACTAGCCTCTATCTAACTCTCTTTTAAATTCATCCAGTGAATTGGCCTCCACTGCCTTCTGTGGCAGAGAATTCCACAAATTCTGGGTGAAAGAGTTTTTTCTCAACTCAGTTTTAAATGGCTGATTTAAATCAGTCTGCTGATTTTATGGTCAATATTACTTTTCATTCAAACTTTATTTAATTAATTGAATCTAAATTCCCCATCTGCCATGGTGGGGTTTGAACTTGTGACTCTGGAGAATTGTCCAGCCTTCAGGATGCCAATTTAATAACTTAATCACTGATCTCCCATGCCCCTTTGATAGAAACACGGAAAATAGGTGCAGGAGGAGGCCATTCGGCCCTTCAAGCCAGCACCGCCATTGAATATGATCATGGCTGATCATCCAAAAACCATACCCCGTTCCTGCTTTCTCCCCATATCCCTTGATTCCGTTAGCCCTAAGAGCTCTATCTAACTCTCTCTTGAAAACATCCAGTGAATCGGCCTCCACTGCCTTCTGTGGCAGAGAATTCCACAGATTCACAACTCTCTAGGTGAAAAGGTTTTTCCTCATCTCAGTCCTAAATGGCCTACCCCTTTATTCTTATAATAATAATAATAATGCATTTTATTTATATAGCGCTTTTCATATACTCAAAGACGCTTTACAGAGATTTAGAGAACATAGGGAAATGAATAAATAGATAAATAAGTAAATAAATAAACGAACAGAGAAAGGAGACAGAAGGTGAGGTGACCTTCAGTGGTTGAAGGCAGTACTGAACAGGTGAGACTTCAGCGATGTTTTGAATGTGGTGAGTGTGGAGGAGTCTCTAACATTTTGGGGTAGTGAGTTCCATAGGGTGGGAGCAGCGATGGAGAAAGCCCTGTCCCCCCAGGATCTGAGTTTGGTCCGGATGTGGGGGGATAGGAGATTGGCAGCGGCAGAGCGGAGGGTGCAGGTGGGAGTGTGCCTGTGGAGGAGGTCGGTCAGGTAGGATGGGGCCAGGTTATGGAGGGCTTTGTAGGTTATGAGGAGGATTTTGTACTGGATTCTCTGGGGGATGGGGAGCCAGTGGAGTTTATAAAGTACGGGGGTGATATGATCACGGATCGAGGTGTGTGTGAGTAGATGGGCAGCGGAGTTTTGAATGTATTGAAGTTTACTGATGATTTTTGAGGGTGCGCCATAGAGGAGGCTGTTGCAGTAGTCCAGACGGGAGGTGATGAAGGCGTGGATGAGGGTTTCTGCAGCTGTGGAGGAGAGGGATGGACGGAGATGGGCAATGTTTTTGAGGTGGAAGAAGGCTGTCTTTGTGGTGTGTTTGATGTGTTTGTCGAAGGAGAGGGTTTGATCAAAGATGATTCCAAGATTCCGGATGTGAGGTGAGGTGGATACTGGGAGACCATCAATGTTGAGGATGAAGTTTTGGGTGGATTTGGTGGATTTGGGTGGATTCTTAAACTGTGTCCCCTGGTTCTGGACTCCCCCAACATTGGGAACATTTATCCTGCATTTTTCCTATCTTTCTAGCTTGTCCAGTCCTTTTATAATTTTATACGTCTCTATAAGATCCCCTCTCATCTCTCTAAACTCCAGTGAATACAAGCCCAGTCTTTCCAACCTTTCCTCATATGATAGTCCCGCCATCCCGGGGATTAACCTCGTGAACCTACGCTGCACTGCCTCAATAGCAGGGACGTCCTTAAGTTAGGAAAATTCTCCGTTTGGTCGCAAGGCCACTCCCGCACACAGACCAGGGAGTCACATAGACTTATGAGATACAGCGCGGAAACAGGCCCTTCGGCCCACCGAGTCCGTGCCGACCAGCGATCACCCCCACCATCCTACACACACTAGGGACAATTTACAACTTTCTTTTACCGAAGGCAACTAGCCTACAAACCTGTAAGTCTTTGGAGTGTGGGGGGAAACCTGAGCACCCGGGAGAAAACCCACTCAGGTCGCGAACAGAACATGCAAACTCCATACAGACAGCACTCGTAGTCAGGATTGAACCAGGGTCTCTGGTGCTGTGAGGCAGCAACTCTACCGCTGCACCACTGTTCCCAATCAGAAACCAGATTACACCTTGAGTTCTCCAATTTTAGGTAGCTAACCAACAAACACCACCTTCCTCTCATGCCACCTTTCCCCACCACCCTTTCCTCCTCGTACCATACCTTGTTGCGTGCTCTTTCCCCCTCAATGCTGCCCCCCTTTCTCCCACAATCCCCCCTTCTCCCACAATCCCCCCCCCCCCGACTACAATTGCTCTGAAGAAGTGGGTCACAGCCCACACCAATGACTGTCCGTTCCCCCCACAGACGCTGCCTGACCTGCTGAGTTCCTCCAGCACTTTGCGTTTTTGCTCACGATTCCAGCATCTGCAGTTCCTCATGTCTGCAATCCGTCCTGAACTGAGGAGGCAATTAAGAGTTGGTGAATCACATGCACACCACAAGTAGGAATGATGAAGACGGGGCAGTGTCAGAGGCCCCGGTTTCGATCCTGACTACGGGTGCTGCCTGCGCGGAGTTTGCGCACGTTCTCCCCGCGACCGCGTGGGTTTTCCCCGGGGGCTCTGGTTTCCTCCCACATTCCAAAGACGTGCAGGTTTGCAGAAGCAGAGTTTGCCTTCCTTGTAAATTGTCCCTAGTGTGTGCAGGGTTGTGCTAGTCTAGTGCGTGGGCTTGCTGGTCTGCATGGACTCGGTGGGCCGAAGGGCCTGTTTTGTGCGCTGCATCTCTAAACTAAACTAAACTAAACTAGGTGAGGTCAGAAAGGCAGATTTCCCTCTGGTGAACCTGATGGAATTCTGCGATAGAGCTCATTATCGACACCGAGCCCGAGTTTTTTAAAAAAAATCCAGATTTAGTTACTTCATTAAATTTAAATCCCCCAGTGACCACAATGAGATTCACACTCGTCCCGTCGATCGATGTTCCATCTCTTTGGATGTTAATCCAGTCTCTTAATCGCGATGCCACCGTTGCGATAAATATTACCCACGTTTAACTCCAAGTCGTGACCACTAACCATCCACAGGCCAAATGCCAGGCGGATACAAGTTGCCTCTTGCTGCTCAATAAGCCGCAATTGTAAATGAATTTGAGGAAAGAAAATGAGTGATAAATAATGTATGGTTCAGCGCAAAGTTCAATGAGCTGTTGAAAGTCTGCAAGATTGACATGCAGTGCTTAACATTTTCCATGTTCAGAATTTATCTTAATGCATTTTGAGACATTAGGCCAGGCGTATGAGTTTATCAGATGCATTAATGAAAGTGAATGCTTTTCTATTAAGAGCAAATGGTGCAACCTTGTATTTTAGTCGTTCTTTTGTCAAGAGCATGGAAGACTTGGAAGAAAGCATGTGCTAATGGGGGTGCATTGCACCTCCTGAACTTTTACACGACGTAAATGGTCCCCATCCAGCTTAAACATCCTCTTACCATCTGTTTTTTCACGGTTCAGAACTTTTTTTTGCTGTACTTTTCTATTCATGAAGAAAAAAGTGTGAAGTTGAAAGAGGAGACCTGACGGGCCAAATGGCCTAATTCTGCTCCTAGATCTTGGCGGCACGGTGGCGCAGCGGTAGAGTTGCTGCCTCACAGCGCCAGAGACCCGGGTTCGATCCTGACTACGGGTGCTGCCTGTACGGAGTTTGTACGTTCTCCCCGTGGCCTGCGTGGGCTTTCTCCATGATCTCTGGTTTCCTCCCACGCTCCAAAGACGTGCAGGTTTGTAGGTTAATTGGCTTGGTACAAATGTAAATTGTCCCTCGTGTGTGTAGATTAGTGTTAGTGTGTGGGGATCGCTGGTCGGTGCGGACTCGGTGGGCCGAAGGGCCTGTTTCCGCGCTGTATCTCTAATCTAAACTAAACTTATGAACTTATGGAAGACATTGTAGTACAGTGTGGAGTCACGCAGTTTTGGTGGTGGGTATAAAGGCATTGACTATTTTCTAAATGGGGAAATAATTCAGAAATCGGAGGTGCAAAGGGAATTTACAAAAAATTAATTTGCAAGTCAAATGAGTAGAAGAGAAGGCAAATGCAATGCTAGCATTTATATCGAGAGGACTGGAACACAAAAACAGGGAGAGGCTCTACAAGGCACTGGTCAGACCACATTTGGCGTGAGGTGAGCAGTTTTGGGCCACCATACCTAAAGAAGGATGTGCTGGAGTGGGTCCAGAGGAGGTTTACGGGAATGATCCCAGGAATGATTGAGTTAACGTATAATGAGCGTTTGTCGGCACTGGGCCTCTACTCACTGGAGTTTAAAAGGCTGAGGGGGGGGGGGGGGGGGGGGGGACCTCATTGAAACTTACCGAGGAGTGAAAGGCCTAGATAGAGTGAATGTGGGAGAGTCTAGCACCAGAGGCCACAGCCTCAGAGTAAAGGCCTGTCCACTCTATCTTTGCCTTTCACTATTCGGTAAGTTTCAATCAGGTCCCCTCTCCTCCTTCCAAACTCCAGCGAGTACCGGTCGGTCAAACGCTCATCGTACGTTAACCCACCCATTCCTGGGATCGTTCTCGTAAACCTCCTCTGGGCCCTCTCCAGCGCCAGCGCATCCTTCCTCAGATATGGGGCATAGCAAACGGAGAGACTTTCCAATAGTTTACCCCCCAGAGAGCCTGCAGCAGTTCCCAGGGACACAGTCAGAGATGGTCACCTACTGTTGTTGGAAGACCACCAGTTGAGTGAAGTTGCGCTCGTTTGGTCTGCCCGAGACTTGTCGGTCTCCCAGCACCGACTAGGAGATATCCAACAGGGAATGTTGCTGAAGAACGACACAAAATGCTGGAGTAACTCAGCGGGACAGGCAGCATCTCTGGAGAGAAGTAACGGGCGACGTTTCGGGTCGAGACCCTTCTTCAGGCTGAAGATGACCTCGTTCAGTATTCTCCCACAAGAGGAAACATAGTCTCCACATCCATCCTGTTCAGACCCTTTGGGATGTCTTGCAGTTTGTTCAAGTTCCCTCTCTTCCCCCAAATAATACCCCCCCCCCCCCCCTCGGTGTCTGAGACTCCAGTGGATGCAAGTCTAGCCTGTCCAACCTCTGACAATCTGCGTATTCCAGGTATTAGTCTAATAATAATGTAAACCACCCTTCTTTCTTTGCATTTAATTTCCCCGTCAGTAAATAATAACATTCTGCTGCCTTTCCCAGTTACTTGTTAAACCTGCTGCCTTTTGCAAATCTTCAACCACGGCACACAAATCTTTCTGCATCTCTTCAGTCTGTCACCATTTAAATAGAGCTCTTAAGGATAGCGGAGTCAGGGGGTTATGGGGAGAGGGCAGGAACGGGGTACTGATTGAGAATAATCAGCCATGATCACATTGAATGGCGGTGCTGGCTCGAAGGGCCGAATGGCCTCCTCCTGCACCTACTGTCTATTGTCTATTGTCTACTCCTGCACCTATTGTCTATTGTATGAAGAGTTTTTCTTTCAACAAGCAAAATGGGCAACCTCACTTCTTCCACGTGATACTCCGTTTGACAGATACTTGCCACTTACCATAAGGCTTGGGAGTAGAATTAGGCTGATCAGCACATCGACTCAACTCCGCCATTCAATCATGGCTGATCTCTCTTTCCCTCTCGACCCCGTTCTCCGGCCTTCTCCCCGTAACCCCTGGCGCCCGTAATAATCACGAGTCTATCAATCTCCAATAAAGTCCGATTAAAGATAGTCCAAGGAGCTCCTTGCTCAGACAGAAGGGTCTCGACACGAAACGTCACCCGTTCCTTCTCATCAGAGATGCTGGCCTGTCACGCTGAGTTACTCCGGCCTTTCCCGTCTTATCTTCGGTTTAAACCAGCATCTCCGGTTGCTACCTGCCGACTGGCCCGCTCCAGAGTGCGGGACGCACTGAGAGACACACTGAAGCTCGGTGCAGCCAACGCCAAGGCTCTGTGGCGGACGAGTGTCATTTTACTTGCAAACTGCAGAATTTCTACCGCCATTTTCCCACAATCCAGTCACAGTCCAGGGTGCTTCCCACTGCTGGACATGGGGGGGGGGGGGGGGGGGGAGGGCAGAGTCCGGTGGGGACCACCCCTCAAATGAGGGAAGGGATCTCAATCCAGAGGGTGACACGACACTAATGAAAGCAGAGACACGAGGAATGTTTGGGGAGTCAAGGGATATGGGGAGAGGGCAGGAACGGGGTACTGATTGTGCATGATCACGGTGAATGGCAGTGCTGGCTCGAAGGGCCGAATGGCCTAGATAGAGCTCTTAAGGATAGCGGAGTCAGGGGGGTATGGGGAGAGGGCAGGAACGGGGTACTGATTGAGAATGATCAGCCATGATCACATTGAATGGCGGTGCTGGCTCGAAGAGCCGAATGGCCTCCTCCTGCACCTATTGTCTATTGTCTGAAGAGTTTTAGCGTGGCACTTTTCATTACGGATGAAGTTTATTTTTGGAATAAAAAATATATCACTGAGGCGGAAGTAATTTTGTGAACAACTGAAGAACTGCGGCTGATTTTGCCGGTTGTGTTCTCCCCTGAAGGAGACGAGACGTACACATATCCTGCCCTGCTTTGTGGAACGTACTGCAATGTCCCAGTTTTGAAGGTTCAGCGGCTATTAATAGTCACAATCGCCTGCCCTCCTTTTTATTTCCCCACAGACCATTTTCCTTCCTTCCGTCCACTCTTGTAGCAACCGTGAACAGGTAATATTCCCTGCAAGCTGCAAAGATTCAGCGGCCATTTCCCCAAACCCCCCCCCCCCCCCCACACAGAGTTGTCAGCCGCCGGGCAGATCACGCTTTCTCTGCAGAGGAAAAGGTTCCCCACGTTGGGGGAGTCCAGAACCAGGGGCCACAGTTTAAGAATAAAGGGTAGGCCATTTAGGACTGAGATGAGAAAAAACCCTTTTCACCCAGAGAGTTGTGGAATTCTCTGCCACAGAAAGCAGCAGAGGCCAATTCACTGGATGTTTTCAAGCGAGAGTTAGATTTAGCTCTTAAAGCTAACGGAATCAAGGGATATGGGGAGAAAGCAGGAACGGGGCACTGATTGTGGATGATCAGCCACGATCGTATTGAATGGCGGTGCTGGCTCGAAGTGCCAAATGGCCTCCTCCCGCACCTATTTTCTATGTTTCTATGTAGCACAAAGTGCTGGAGTAACGCAGCGGGTCAGCCAGCATCTCTGGGGAACGTGGACAGGCGGCGTTTCGGGTAGGGACCCTTCTTCAAACTGGAACTGTAGAGGCCGGGTTGGGACCCTTGTTCAGTCCCGACCCATCCATGTCCTCCACAGATGCTGCCTGACCCGGTGCTTTGGGCTGACCCAATATTCCAGCATCTGTAGTCCCTTGTGTCTATCAAGGGCAGCACGGTGGCGCAGCGGTAGAGTTGCTGCCTCACAGCGCCAGAGACACGGGTTCGATCCCAACCTCGGGTGCTGTCTGTACGGAGTATGTACGTTCTCCCCCGTGACCTGCGTGGGTTTCTGGTCACTACACTACTGGATCTCAGGAGAGAGGGTGCAGGAGCGATCTGTGGGATGTTGCAGGAAATGGAAAATTGTAGTGACGGGTAATTTTGGAACCGGGGATGTGGAGGCAGGATTTAATTGGAATGTTTAAAATTTAATTGAGGTGTATAAAAACCCATTTCAGCAGATTAAAAATAATTGGCAGAAAGGCGGGAGGAGAATTTAGATTTATTTCCCCTACTCCCAGAGAGTTGGGATAACTCTAGAGGACTTTCAAGATAAAAGGGTGGTGGAGATAGATTCAGTTTCGTTTAGTTTAGAGATAGAGCTCAGAGACAGGCCCTTCGGCCCACCGGGTCCGTGCCGCCCAGCGATCCCCGACACACACCAGGGACAATTTACACGTACACCAAGCCAATTAGTCTACAAACCTGTTTATTCACAAAATGCTGGAGTAACTCATCAGGCCAGGCAGCATCTAGGGAGAGAAGGAATGGGTGACGTTTCGGGTCGAGACCCTTCTTCAGACTGAAGAAGGGTCTCGACCCGAAACGTCACCCATTCCTTCTCTCCCGAGATGCTGCCTGACCTGCTGAGTTACTCCAGCATTTTGTGAATAAATCGATTTGTACCAGCATCTGCAGTTATTTTCTTAGTCTACAAACCTGCACGTCTTTGGAGTGTGGGAGGAAACCGAAGATCTCGGACAAAACCCACGAGGGTCACGGGGAGAACGTACAAACTCCGTACAGACGGCGCCCGCGGTCGGATTCGAACCCAGGTCTCCGCTGCCCACTGTAAACTCTACCGCCGCGCCACCTTGACTGCCCACCACATACCCAGATATCTGCCCAGATATCCTCTTTGCATTTGGAAAATACCTGGAAGAGCACTCAAAATAATGTAAAATGTTCACAGACTAAGCGTCATTCTGAACGTCGAAAAGGACAAGACACAAAAAGCTCTCAGTCTGAAGAAGGGTCTCGACCCGAATTCCTTTCATCACCTATTCCTTTTCTACAGAAATGCTGCCTGACTCGTTGAGTTACTCCAGCTTCTTGTGTCTGTCTTCTGTTTAAACCATAATCTGCAGTTCCTCTCGACACGTAGAAAAGGACCAGACCATTCGACCCACATTGCTCTAGAGAGATTGTCCTCAGTTACATTTTTGTTAAGAAAAACTTTTTCAGCCAGAGAGTTGTGAATCTGTGGAATTCTCTGCAATAGAAGGCAGTGGAGGCCAATTCACTGGAAGTTTTCAAGAGAGAGCTAGATATAGCTCCTAGGGCTAACGGAATCAAGGGATATGAGGACAAATCAAGAAGGGCCAAATGGCCTACTCCTGCACCTATTTTCTGTTTCTATGTTTCTAAATAGGCCGATTGGTAAAGTCTTTGACTACATCCTATCTTTGTCCTGCCCCCTCCCCTGACATCAGTCTGAAGAAGGGTCTCGACCCGAAACGTCACCCATTCCTACTCTCCAGGGATGCTGCCTGACCCGCTGCGTTACTCCAGCAGTTTACGTCAACCTTCGATTGGTAAAGATGTCCATCTCCTGTTCTGTGAATGTCTGATTCCATGAAGTCCATCCATTCATCTCAGTTCCGGCACGGTTGCGCAGCGGTAGAGTTGCTGCCTCACAGCGCCGGAGACCCGGGTTCCATCCTGACCACGGGTGCTGTCTGTACGGAGTTTGTACGTTATCCCCGTGACCAGCGTGGATCACCTCCGGGTGCTCCGGTCTTCGCCCACACTTCAAAGACGTGCAGGTGTGTAAGTTATTTGTCCCTCTGTAAATAGTTCCAGGTGTGCAGGATAGAACTCGTGTACAGGTGATCGCTGGTCAGTGGGCTGAAAAGCCTGTTTCCACGCTGTATCTTTGAACTAAACTAATTTCAAAGGTGTGTGTTGTCTACCAAGGTAAGCGTGAGCCTAAAGAAGGGTCCTAGCCCCGAAACGTCACCTCTGCGGAGATGCTGCCTGACCCGCTGAGTTACCCCAGAATTTTGTGTCTACCCTTGTTAAACCAACATTCTATGAACGACCTTTAATCAGACTTTATCTTGCACCGTTCCTTATTCCCTTAATCCTGCATTACGCTCTTAGGGTGAAAGCAATCAAGGGATATGGGGGAAAAAGCAGGAACGGGGTACTGATTTTAGACGATCAGCCATGATCATATTGAATGGCGGGCATTCATTCACAAAATGCTGGAGTAACTCAGCAGGTCAGGCAGCATCTCGGGAGAGAAGGAATGGGTGACGTTTCGGGTCGAGACCCTTCTACAGACTGATGTCAGGGGGGCGGGACGAAGGAAGGATATAGGTGGAGACAGGAAGATAGAGGGAGAACTGGGAAGGAGGAGGGGAAGAGAGGGACAGAGGAACTATCTAAAGTTGGAGAAGTCGATGTTCATACCGCTGGGCTGCAAGCTGCCCAGGCGAAATATGAGGTGCTGTTCCTCCAATTTCCGGTGGGCCTCACAGTGGCACTGGAGGAGGCCCATGACAGAAAGGTCAGACTGGGAATGGGAGGGGGAGTTGAAGTGTTCGGCTACCGGGAGATCACTTTGGTCAATGCGGACCGAGAGCATTGGCGGAATGGCGGTGCTGGCTCGAAGGGCTGAATGGCCTACTCCTGCACCTATTTTTCGATGTCTCTCTCTGTACACTGTGGACGGCTCGACTGTGTTCGATTGGACACTGCAATTCCTTGGTTTGTCAATTTTAAACGGACGACGGCAGATCTGAAAGGGTTAACCTCCCTCCTACTGCAGCCAACATGAGAATTTGTTGTTAGTACAACCTCTGGCAAATGCTCTGGTGACAGAATAATTTGGTTACGATGATTTATGGCTTCATATTAAGTTAGGTGGCATGAAGAACTGGATGCACTAAATATTTATGAGTTGTTTTTTGTTGTTGTTGTTGCGAGTTTTGAAGGATTTTTCTGTGGTTTCGCTGCTGCTGAGAACTTGAACTCAGAAGGGGACGGGGTTAAATTTCTTGGAAGTGATGGGGCGTGAGTGCAGCATAAACGCTCGGGGAGAATTACTGTAATGTAAGGCGGTTAGGAACCAATTGATTTTTACACACAGATGACGATCAAATTCACCGTGGCAAGGTAATAAGCTATAAAGTTACAGAAGGCACATCAATAATGGGCGGCAGTGTTCTCTTATGAGTTCCAGCATGGTGCTAACGCTGAAACCAGTTAACACAAAACAGCTGCCCAGTCCCTGTTCCAGTCTTGTTCAACGAGACTGTTTAACATTCACCGTTCTGCAGGCAGCGACGCGCCAGAGAGAGAGAGAGAGACACAAAACGCTGGAGTAACTCAGCGACTTACAGCACTGGCAGCGCCGGTTCGATCCCGGCTACGAGCGCCGTCTGTACGGAGTTTGTACGTCCTCCCCGTGACCTGCGCGGGTTTTCTCCGAGATCTTTGGTTTCCCCCCCACGCTCCAAAGACGTGCAGGTTTGCAGGTTAATGTGTAATTTGCCCCTCGTGGGTGCAGGATAGTGTTAGTGTGCGGGGATCGCTGGTCGGTGCGGATTCGGTGGGCCGAAGGGCCTGTTTCCACGTTGTATCTCAAAACAAAACAAAACTAATTTATTAATCCTCAGTGTGCAGATATACTGTACGATAAAGGGAATAACGAGAATAATGTTTAATGTAAGATAAAGTCCCGTAAAGTCAGTTCAAAGATAATCAGATGATCTCCAATGAGGTGGATGGTAATTCAGGACTGCTCTCTAGTTGGTAGGATGGTTCAGTTGACTCGTCCTTGATTATGCTGCTGGCCTTATCGAGGCAGCGTGAGGTATTGATGGAGTCAATAGAAGGGCGGATGGTTTGTGTGGACGGTTCGGGCTGTGTCCACAATTTTCTGCAGTCTTGGATGGAGCTGTCCCCAAACCATGCACGTGGGGACAAGTACACATGGGAATAAACTTCTAGCAATTGTGCTTGAAGTAAAGGTTGGCTCTGAGTGAGTGTTAAGCAGGTTAGGGTTGCAGATGAAGGACTAATAAATCTCTGGACACAAAAGTGCTGGAGTAACTCAGCGGGACAGGCAGCATCTCTGGAGAACACGGACAGGTAATGTTTCGGGTCAGGACCCGTCTTCAGACTGAATCACCGCTGAGTTAAGGCAACACTGTGTCCTTTTTGTGTAAACCAGCATCTTCAGTTGTTTGCTTCTGCAACTAAATCTCTGGGCTTTGTGACAACAGGAAGCCACGTTTCCTGTGTTGCTCGACAGAGTGGGGCTTGGTTTCATTTGGATGGTTCTGTGTTTTTTTTTTCAGTCCCGATCACCTTTCTTTGAAAATCTCCATTTTGTTTTTTCTGCTGTACTTTTGTTTAGAGATACAGCACGGAAACAGGCCCTTCGGCCCACCGAGTCCACGCCGCCCAGCGATCCCCGCACATTAACACTATCCTACACACACTAGGGACAATTTTTACATTTACCCAGTCAATTAACTTACAAACCTGCACGTCTTTGGAGTGTGGGAGGAAACCGAAGATCTCGGAGAAAACCCACGCAGGTCACGGGGAGAACGTACAAACTCCGTACAGACGGCGCCCGTAGTCAGGATCGAACCTGAGTCTCCGGCGCTGCATTCGCTGTAAGGCAGCAACTCTACTGCTGCGCCACCGTGCCGCATTTCCTGTCTTTCCATGACTGTTAGCATCTTCCCTGTTAACATTAACACCATGCCTTCAGCTAGCTGAATTTCTAACTAGGGCTGCCAACTTCCCCGCTCCCAAATACGGGACAAGGTGACGTCACCGCCCCACGCCCCACGTGACCTCACCCAGCCAGCGGCCACGTGCTCCCGCTCCACCAATGGCGGCCGCCAGGAAACATTGGGAACATGTTTCCTGCCTCTAACGTGTCCAACCCCTTAATAATGATACGTTTCGATAAGATCCCCTCTCATCCTTCTAAATTCCAGTGTATACAAGCCTAGCCGCTCCAGCCTTTCTGCCTCGACTCTTGTGGTCGATCCACGCACTCCAGATAAGGATCAATGTTTGCTGAAAATCTAGTTGCGAAGAACATTGTGGCCCACGGCACACACACACACAGTTGTGTTGGAAAGGAGCCAGATTGACGATCAATATTTTGAGAACAGTTGCGTCCTCCACTTTGCAAAGTATGTACGAAAATAAGTAAGTGAGTGGCCCATTCATTGGGAAAGAATGAGGCCAGGTCTGTGCATGTTCTTGCACGCAGGCCAAGGGTGATCCTTGAATTCCGTGGGCAATCTTTCAGCAGAATTCTCAAGTGTAACACAAAGAAACATGATGGGCTCTCTGAGCCAGTTACACCCTGCGTACTCTGCAAAAGTACATCGAGAACCTTTGGACAATATCTTCCATTTTCCCACTGTCAATAAACCTGACAGCAGGGGTGGCGCAGCGGTAGAGTTACTGCCTTACCGCGCCAGAGCCCCGGGTTCGATCCCGACTACGGGTGCTTGCGTGTCTGTACGTTCTCCCCGTGACCTGCGTGGATTTTCTCCGAGATCTTCGGTTTCCTCCCACACTCTAAAGACGTGCAGGTTTGTAGGTTAAGTGGCTTGGTATTAAAAAAATGTAAAATTGTCCCTAGTGTGTGTAGGATAGTGTTAATGTGCGGGGATCGCTGGTCGGTGCGGACTCGGTGGGCCGAAGGGCCTGATTCCACGCTGTATCTCTAAACTAAACTAAACTAAACAGTGATGGATGCAAGAGGGAGTTAGATTTAGCTCTTAGGGCCAAAGGAATCAAGGGATATGGGGAGAAAGCAGGAATGGGCTACTGATTGTGGATGATCAGCCATGATCATATTGAATGGCGATGCTGGCTCGATGGGCCAAATGGCCTCCTCCTGCACCTTTTTTCTATGTTTCTATGTTTCAATCCCACCTCTTGTCTTTGACTTTTAGTTTAGTTTAGAGACACAGCACAGAAACAGGCCCTTCGGCCCACTGACTCCGTGTTGACCAGCGATCCCTGCACATTAACATTATCCTACACACACTAGGGCCAATTGTACATTGATATGAAGCCAGTTAACCTGCAAAAACTGCACGTCTTTGGAGCGTGGGAGGAAACCAAAGATCTCGGAGAAAACCCTCGCCGGTCACGGGAAGAACGTCCAAACTCCGTACAGACGGCGCCCGCAGTCGGGATCGAACCCGGGTCTCTGGCGCTGTAAGGCAGTAGTTCTACCGCTGTGCCACCGTGCCACCCTGATATTAATACCCTGATATTGATACCGTGTTGTTGGTTCAAATCGGTTTGAGCTTTGTCCTTCACCTGCAATGGATTTCACTGGCAACCTTGATCCCTAGGAGACATTGTTGCCTTCATTAATTGCCAATTAGTGCGAGGCAGAGAACGAAATCAGAACGTCCAGAAATGCCAACTGCCTGCGTGTAATGCAAATGTTCACATCTCACGTAAGGCCATGATAATTTTTTTGCATCTGGTCCTTTGATGTTATTTAACCCCATTGGCAGGTGACCCCAAATCACATTTGAAGCCTCTCATTTGCCAGTTTTCTTTTGTGATAAAAGTGGCCTCACGGCGCCAGAGACCCGGGTTCCATCCTGACCGCGGGCGCTGTCTGTACGGAGTTGGCACGTTCTCCCCGTGACCACGTGGGTTTTCTCCGGGTTCCATAGACGTGTTGGTTTACGGGGTGATCGCTGGCCGGCGCAGACTCGATGGGCCAGATGGTCCGTTTCCACGCCACATCTCCAAAGTCTATCTCTAAGGACGCTACCTACAATGTACAAGGTGCTGGCATCTTGAGCAGAACTCAAAAGTGCTGGTGGAACTGGAGTGGCGGCACGGTGGCGCAGCAGTAGAGTTGCTGCCTTACAGCGCCAGAGACCAAAGTTCAATCCTGAGTTTGCACATCCTCCCTGTGACTGCGTGGGTTTTCTCCGGGCGCTCCGTTTTCCTTCCACACTGCAAAGATGTGCAGATTTAAAGGTTAATTGGCACCTAAAAATTGTAAATTGTCCCTCGAGTGTGGGATAGTGCTAGTGTACGGCATGATCGCTGGTCGGCATGGACTCGGTGGGCCGAAGGGCCTGTTTCCATGCTGGATCTCTCACTTAAAGTGGTAGGGATGTGGGTAAGGCCGATGAGGGGGTTGATGGGTTGGGGTGGGTGGAGTTTGTGATAAGGTTGGTCGTTTATTCTCTTCCTCTTCTCAGCAAGATGTTTCCAGGAAATGTTTTCTCTTTCTGATTTCTGTTTTTTTGCTTCTTAGTTTACTTTTATTGGTTTAGAGATACGACGCGGAAACAGGCCCTTCGTCCCACCGAGTCCGCGCCGACCAGCGATTCCCCGCACACTAACACTGTCCTACACGCACTAGGGACAATGTTTATATTTATACCAAGCCAATTAACCTACAAACCTGTACGTCTCTGGAGTGTGGGAGGCAACCGGAGATCTCGGAGAAAACCCACGCAGGTCACGGGGAGAACGTACAAACTCCGTACAGACAGCGCCCGTAGTCGGGATGGAACCCGGGTCTCCGGCGCTGCATTCGCCGTAAGGCAGTAACTCTACCGCAGCGCCACCATGTTGGTTTACATTTTAATAATGGGTATTGCAGTAGTCTGGACAACTGTTCCTGCCTTCTCTGAGCCTGGAGAGCTTGCGCTGAGCCAATCCTTTCCCAAAGTGATTGAGATTCTATCACAGCCATGCTGTCTTTGAACTTGCCCAAGGTCCACACCCCTCTTTGTTTTGGGCAGAAACTTGTTGACTTGTTAAAGAAAAGACACAGAGTGCTGGAGTAACTCAGCGGGTCAGGCAGCATCTCTGGAGAACATGGATAGGTGACGTTTCACAGAGTGCTGGAGTAACTCAGCGGGTCAGGCAGCATCTCTGGAGAACGTGGATAGGTGACGTTTCACAGAGTGCTGGAGTAACTCAGCGGGTCAGGCAGCATCTCTGGAGAACATGGAGTACGAAGAATGACCCTGACCCGAAACGTCACCTGTCCATGTTCCCCGGGGGTGCTGCCTGACCCTTCAAGCCCCTGGTTTGAGTCGCACCATGACATTTGAACCCATGATATTGATATTGGTATATTGTTGTCATTAAGTTGAAAAGCTTTTCTTTGTGTGCTACCCATATTAAATCAGATAATACTACACGTGCATACGACCAAGCCGTACATAAGTACCACAGGTAGACCGAAGAGGAAAATGTCAGAGTGCAGGAATATAGTTTTTCAACGTTGTAGCGTATAAACTAAACTAAACTATAGCGCAGCATCTGCAGGAAGCCCTCGCGGTCAGAGGGAGAACGTGCAAACTCCGCACAGACAGCGCCCGAGGTCAGGATCGAACCTGGGTCTCTGGCGCGGTGAGGCAGCGGCTCTACTCGCTGCGTCACTGTGCCGCCCGCCACTGTGATCTACCTCGTTCAGAGCCAAGAGCAGTGCTAATGGAACCTTTACTCAAACCCAATTAATGCAAAATAAATTGACGGGAAATATTGGTTTCCTTTCACTTTTTTAATTTGGCGTCTGAATAAATTGCCCGTCAAATCTTCGAAGTGAACACACCGCGCGTTGATTGTGCTTTTAAGGGCCCTGTGTGAAAGGTTTAAATCCGATCAGAATCCCATTAAAACTGAAGTTAAATAAATTAGAAGCTCATTGTTGGAAATCAAATATTGAAAACAAATACCCAGCGCGGGATCTGCTCACTGTGAATCGTGGTCTGCCTGTCTCTGCAGGTTTGCTCATTTCAACTGCAATAATGGAAGGAATGTTTGTCCTGCAGTGCGCAAACTTGCCAACTACAGGGAAGGCCGCAATTAATATTCCTGTCATGATTCCCCCCCTCCCCTCTCTCAGCTCTCTCTTCCCTCTCCACTCTCCCTAGGACTTTGCCGGCTTTACCTCACACTAAAACCTCACTCCCTTATCATGTGTTTATACACCCTGGTGGCCCGATTGTAATCATGCGCAGTCTTCCCACTGACTGGTTGGCGCGCGGGGCAAAAGCTTTTCACTGTACCTCACTCAGTACACGTGACAATACATTAAACTGAGCTAAAGTCACTGCCGTGCAGACTTGAAAATAAGGATCTTGCTGATGGCTTTGTGACTTTAGACTGTGGAGACACAGCGGGGAAACAGGCCATTCGGCCCACCCAGTCCGTGCTGACCAGCGATCACATCGGACACTAGTATTATCCTACACGCTAGGGACAATTTGTACCATTTTACCGAAGCCAATTAACCTACAAACCTGCACGTCATTGGAATGTGGGAGGAAACCAGAGCACCCAGAGAAATCCCACACAGTGACAGAGAGGACGTACAACTCTGTACAGTTTGATGTGCCGTTTATTGTCAGAAAGGCTTTTGTTTGAGTGCTAACCAGTCAACGGAAAGACTTTACAGGATTACAATCGAGCCGTCCACAGTGTACAGAAAAAGGATAAAGGGAATCACGTTCAGTGCAAGATAAAGTCCGATGAAAGAGAGTCCTTGGGTCTCCAATGATGGCGCCCATGGTCAGGATCGAACCTGGACCTCTGGCGCTGGAAGGCGGCAATTCTTCCACCATGCGGTACCTCCGGAAGGTTCTGAAGGAGGGTTCCGACCCAAAACATTCTGCTCACGGTTCCAGCATCTGCAAGTTCCAGCGTCTCCAACCCTCACTCCACAATATGGAGCGCACCAACATTCTCTTCCCCCACCACCCAACCCCACCACACCCCACAAAATGAGCTGTACTTCCGACAATTGGGAAAATCCCTTCCCGCAGCAGTTAATCCGACAACTTGAAAAATCCAGGACTTGAACCCAGGTTTATAAAGACAGAGACGTGAGTTCTCTCACTTAATGTACACTCTAAAATCAACTATCTGTTTCCTCCATTGTAAGATGCTAACTAGGAGCCGGCAGGCTCTCTAAGGGTAAATGAGCCAAAGAGTTTCGCTCCTCCGCTAAGTGCCGTTACTGAGATTGAAGTGCACATTATCAAGATGCTTTTTACTGACTAGCACCTAGTGAACTGACACTTATGAGAAAGATCATTTTCTTTCCATTATTTTGAAAGGAATGCAGAATATCCATGTTTAATGTACAGTGCGATACATAAACATTCAATTATATTGTCTGTGCCGATAAAAGTACAAACGTGCCAGAATAAAGGCGCAGCAGTAGAGTTGGCGCCGCGGTAGAGTTGCTGCCTCACGGCGCCAGAGACCCAGGTTCGATCCTGACCACGGGCGCTGTCTGTACGGAGTTTGCATGTTCTCCCCGTGACCACGTGGGTTTTCCCCCGGATGCGTGTGGGTTTCCTCACACACGCCAAACCGGAGCACCCGGACAAAACCCACGCAGGTCACGGGGAGAACGTGCAAACTCCGTTCAGACAGCACCCGTGGTCAGGATCGAACCCGGGTCTCTGGCGCTGTGAGGCAGTAACTCTACCGCTGCGCCACCGTGCCGCACCATTAGTTCCACGTCACCACATGGTTCAAAGGGGTTTAAAATGAAATTCACCGAGGGGTGTTAGTCACCATCCAGTGAACCAATATTGAGCTTTGCTAATTGTAGCAGTGGACTCTGGACAATGATTGCCTTGGTAATTGTGTCTTTGCTCGCACAAGTCCAGTCAACCAAGATAGACACTGGAAAGCAGATATACCGACCTTCACTCTGGCTCTCCTGAAGGGAGTTAAGGAGATAAATGATCGGCAGTCCAGTGCTGCCATTCTGCTGATGGCCAGACTGTGGTTTCAGTCATTTTTTATTGAAACAGGTCTGCTGGTTTTTTTTTACACACACTGACCTTTTTTGGTGTTTATCGTGGTATTTACAGAGTCCTAGAGTCACAGACACTGCACACGGACACAATAACAAGGAAGGCCCGCCAGCGGCTCTTGTTCCTGAGAAGACTGAGGAAGTTTGGCATAACGCCAGCATCCTCACAAACTTCTACAGATGCACCATCGAGATCCTGCTGACGGGCTGCATTACAGTCTGGTACGGGAACTGTTCTGCCCACAGCCACAAATCACTACAGAGAGTTAGTGGTGAAGACGGCACAGCGCATCACTGACAACTGTCTCCCGGCCATTCAGGACATGTTCTACCGGCGGTGCCTGCGGAAGGCACGCAGCATCATCAAGGACCACAGCCACCCAGCACACAGGCTGTTCTCCTTGTTACCGTCAGGCAGACGATACAGGAGTATAAGAAAATAACTGCAGATGCTGGTACAAATCGATTTATTCACAAAATGCTGGAGTAACTCAGCAGGTCAGGCAGCATCTCGGGAGAGAAGGAATGGGTGACGTTTCGGGTTGAGACCCTTCTTCAGACTGATGTCAGGGGGGCGGGACAAAGGAAGGATATAGGTGGAGACAGGAAGATAGGGGGAGATCTGGGAAGGAGGAGGGGAATGGAGGGACAGAGGAACTATCTAAAGTTGGAGAAGTCGATGTTCATACCACTGGGCTGAAAGCTGCCCAGGCGAAATATGAGGTGCTGTTCCTCCAATTTCCGGTGGGCCTCACTATGGCACTGGAGGAGGCCCATGACAGAAAGGTCAGACTGGGAATGGGAGGGGGAGTTGAAGTGCTCGGCCTCCGGGAGATCACTTTGGTTAATGCGGACCGAGCGCAGGTGTTGAGCGAAGCGATCGCCGAGCCTGCGCTTGGTTTTGCCGATGTAAATAAGTTGACATCTAGAACAGCGGATGCAATAGATGAGGTTGGAGGAGGTGCAGGTGAACCTTTGTAAAGACGATACAGGAGTATGGCTGTGCGTACCACCAGACTTAAGAACAGTTTCTATCATCAGGCCATCAGGCTTCTGAACTCATAAACACATTTCACATCATATATGTTGATTATTTTTAATATTGTCTTTTTAACTATTTTTAATATTGTCTTTTTACCTTACTAATGTCATTTTTATCTTATTTATCCTTGGAATATTACTGCTGAGGTGACCCGTTGTCTTGTCAAATACATTTCATTGTACCCTTGATCCTGTGCCAACCTACATATGACAAATAAAATTTATTATTATAATTATTATAGAGCGTGGAAACAGTTCCTTCGGCCCAACTTGCCGACCAAGATGCCCCACTTACATTAGTCCCACCTGCCTGCATTTGGCCCATATCCTTCTAAACCTGTCCTGTCCATGTACCTGTCCAAATGTCTTTTAAACATTGCAATAGTACCTGCCTCATCTGGCAGCTCGTTCCATAGGCCCACCCACCGCCCTTTGTGTGGAAAAGTTACCCCTCAGGTTCGTATTAAATCTTTCCCCCCTAACTTTAAACCTATGTCCTCTGGTTCATGATTCCCCTATTCTAGGTGTAAGGCTCTTGTGCATTTGCCTTATTTATTCTCTAAAGTCTAAAGTAAAGTCTAAATCTGAGAAAGA
Organism: Rhinoraja longicauda; assembly: GCF_053455715.1. Classification (NCBI taxonomy): domain Eukaryota; kingdom Metazoa; phylum Chordata; class Chondrichthyes; order Rajiformes; family Arhynchobatidae; genus Rhinoraja; species Rhinoraja longicauda. Next base: position 4,728,527 of record NC_135975.1, read on the forward strand.
AATGGAAAGATGACAGTGCAGAACAGGACCCTATCGGCGCTAGACTTTAGAGATACAGCGTGGAAACAGGCCCTTCGGCCCACAGAGTCTGTGCCGACCAGCCAATACACTAAAACTATCCTACACACACTAGGGCCTATTTACAATTTTACCAAAGCCGATTAGCCTACAAACCTGCAAGTCTTTGGAGTGTGGGAGGAAACCGGAGCACCCTGAGAAAACCCACGCAGGTCACAGGGAGAACGTACAAACTCCGTACAGAAAGCACCCGCAGTCAGGATCGAACCCGGGGCTCTGGCGCTGTGAGGTGGCAGCTCTACCGCTGCGCCACCGTGCCGCCCCTCGTCAGATCTGAAAAACGCTGTCTGGCCATCTCCCTCCTCAGACGCTGCCTGATCCGCTGAGTTCCTCCAGCAGTCCGTTCTTTTTTTCCTCACATAGGGGCCTCACAATACCCACCAAATGGACGGCAAACTACACTCATTGGGAGAGTGGAACCGTTAAAAGGCTGTTAAACAAAAACCCTTAAGAAAAATGACAGCAACAATTTCCCTTCACAAATGGTAATTTCCACAAAAGAAAATGCCAACTATAAAGTCTCGTCACTGAGAAATGGAGTGCATCAATCATTTGGAACAACGCACCCAAAAGGCTGGATTGACAGGCAAATTAGCCATGCATCTGCACCATGCCCGGGGACTGCCTTAACACCATTTGCAGCACTTTCTGGCTTAGAAAATCCTCCCTAATCTATCTGTGCCATTTACACCTTCAATTCGGAAGTTGTGTATCCAAAGATTACGCCAGAACTAGACTCCAATAACATCCGGACTGATGCTCAAGGGCATTGAGAGTCAAGTCAAGAATCATAAGTTCATAAGTAATAGGAGCAGAATTAGGCCATTCGGCCCATCAAGTCTATTCCGCCATTCGATCATGGCTGATCTATCTCTCCCTCCTAACCCCATTCTCCTGCCTTCTCCCCGTAACCCCTGACATCCGTACTAATCAAGGGACCCTTTTATTTTGTCTTAATAATGAAATTCTTACTAGCAGCAGTGCAAAAGATATTTAAACAAATTACTCTGTAAAACCCATAATAGATTAAAAAAAAGTTCATACATTTATTAAAAAATATATCTATATGTATCTATATATACAGTATATGTATAGACACAAAATGCTGGAGTAACTCAGTGGGACAGGCAGCATCTCTGGAGAGAAGGAATGGGTGGCATTTCAGGTTGAGACCCTTCTTATATATATATATATATATAGAACACATATATATATTGAACATATATATATATATTGAACATATATATATTGAACATATATATCTATATATATATATATATAACTTTTATATATATAAACAGACATGGTGGCACTGTGCATGGTGGCACATGGTGGTGTAGTGTCAGAGTTGCTGCCTTATAGTGCCAGGGACCCAGATAAGACTCCATGAAGGTGCATGAAGGCCCGTTGTCATGGCAATGCCGATCCTCTCCTCCATCTGCCGCCATCTTGAAAACGGCCCTTTATCCAGTGTCTGGTGCCATCACCGACCGCCTCCACCCTCCTCCCCAGTGCCCAGTCTTCGGGGTCGAGCCTCGGAGGACCCCAGGCGGGTTCCCGGTGCCGCGGCGGGCGAGCCAGGCCCCGCTGTCCGGGTGTGGCCCCGGCTCGCTGGGACCTTTTATCGGTGTGACACAAGGAAGAGCAGCCATCTTGTCGGCTACTGTCAACAACATTCTTCCCTGAAAGAGGTTATAGATTCTGTTGCTATTCATAGAGCACGCTGTTGGCATCAAACAGCCACTGTCTTTGTCTCAAAGTAATTCATTGTGTGAAACGCTTTGACACAAATCAACACGGTAAGCTGGGTAGTAAGTGCATGTATTATACTGGGTAAGCTCCCACTGTACTTAATAGATCCTGATCTGATTTACTTTAGCAAAGCAAAATCAATTAAGATTGTATCATCGAAAGTGCCTCACGCTGTGAGAGGTTGAGAAGGTAGCCCCAGTTGTAATCAGCGGAGTGGTGATGGAGAGTGGTTGTGATTGCTGGTTTAAATGGGCTGCTGCTGATTGAACCCAGAGGGGATCATAAGCAGAGGCGAAAGTTTACAGCAGCTTTTAATTTTTCTTGCCTCGAAAACTTGAATATAGAACCGTACAGCGGAGAACCAGGCCTTTTGGCCAACAATGTCTGTGCCAAGCATGGTGTCAAGTTATCAGATCTCCCATGCCTGCACGTGAACCATACACTTCCCATTTCCTACATCTCCATGTGCCTATACTAAAAGCCTCGTAAATGCCACCATTTTATGTCTCTACCACCACCCCTGGCAGCACGTTCCAGGCACCCACCACCCACTGTGTAAAATAACCTGCCCCCGCACATCTGCTTTAAAACTTTGCCCCTCTCACCTTAAATCTGCGGTAGAGCCACTGCCTCAAGGTGCCAGAGATCCGGGTCTGACACTGATCTCAGAATCAGAATCAGAATCAGAATCAGAATCAGAATCAGAATCAGAATCAGAATCAGAATCAGAATAGCCTTCATTGTCATCCAAAAAAAACCAAGTCTTTTGGACAACATTCCGTCACCCACAGTCCAACAATAATAATAATAATAATAATAAGCATTTATTTTATATAGCGCCTTTCCAGAAGCTCAAAGCGCTTTACATAAACAATCATAACATAAAAACAAACAGACAAACTATCCTGACGGAGAAGCAGGCGAATAAACAGCGCCAGCGTCCTCTCACGTCAGGGTCCGGCAGTAGACAACACAAAGCACAGGACACACAGATACAATTTTTACACAAACAGCCATCACAGTGATTGCTCTAGGCACACCCTCACTGTGATGGAAGGCAAAGAAAAGTCTTATCTCCTCCTCATTCTTCTCCCGTGGTGCCACGAGGTGATCGAGGCTCCCAACTTTTTGAAGCCCCCACCGGGCGATGGAAAGTCCCAGGGCCGAGCCGAGCAGGCCGATGAAAGTCCTGAGCCCCCACTGGGCGATGGAAAGTCCCAGGGCCGAGCCGAGCAGGCCGATGAAAGTCCTGAGCCCCCACCGGGCGATGGAAAGTGCTGCGGCCGGGCCACGCAGGGCGATGAGGGGCCTGCGAGCGGGTTGATCATACCTCGCACTTCGGGGCGGTTGAAGCTGCTACGGCTGGAGCTCCCGAAAGCCGGTCGCCAGCCAGGGACCTGCGAGCTCCCGATGTTGCGGTCTGCAGGGCCCACGGCCGAAGCCTCCGAGATGGTAAGTCCAGGCCCTGCGACCGGAGTCTTCAAGGTCGATCCCAGCTGGAGGCCGCCGACTCCACGATGTTAGGCCGTAGCGCGAACGGAGACACGACACGGTAAAGGTCGCATCTCCGTTGAGGAGGAGATTTGAAAGAAGGTTTCCCCCACCCCCCCCCACCACCCACCCACATACACAGAGTTAAAAATAGAACATAATGTACATTAAACGATGACAATAGACAAAAAAACAAAAAAAGACAGAGAGACTGCCAGTGAGCCACAGCTGCAGAACACAGCCACGCCCCCTAAGAGCAATAAGAGCGATAAAAATAAGCAATTTCGCACACAATCACAAACCAACACAAAACAAAAAAAAAGAAACATCCATCACAGTGAGTCTCCTCCAGTCACCTCCTCACTGTGATGGAAGGCCAGAATGGCCTCTTCTCTTTCTCTTCCCCTGCCGTCTTCTCCCCCAGCGGTCAGGCTGCTGAAGTTGCCAGGTGTGCTGTCTGTGTGGAGTTTGCACGTTCTCCCCGTGACCATGTGGGTTTTCTCCGGGTGCTCCGGGTTCTTCCCACACTCCAACGACGCACAGATATGTAGGTTAAATGGCTTCTCTAAATTGTCCCCGGTGTGTAGGATAGAATAAGTGTATGGGTGATCGGGGTGGGCGTGGACTCAGTGGGCCACAGGGCCTGTTTCTGCGCTGTATCTTAGTTTAGGTTTAGAGAGATTCAGCGCGGAAACAGGCCCTTCGGCCCACCGAGTCCGTCCCGACCAGCGATCCCCACACATTAACACTACCCTACACACACTTGGGACAATTTTGCATTTATACATTTTTACCGAAGCCAATTAACCCGCAAACCTGTACGTCTTTGGAGTGTGGGTGTAAACCGAAGATCTCGGAGAAAACCCACGCAGGTCACGGGGAGAACGTACAAACTCCGTACGGACAGCGCCCGCAGCCAGGATCGAACCCGGGTCTCTGGCGCTGTGAGGCAGCAGTTCTGCCGCTGCGCCACCGTGCCGCCCATCTCTAAACTAATCTGAGCAGTTGAAATTAGCAGGAAAATGCATTTTCTCCTCTTCATCAGCTGCTGGAAACTCTTTCTGGGAATTGTCGTAATCCTTAGCGCTAACTGGGAGGCGGTGTGATATCCGGCTGTGATTTCTTTTGACTGGGGAGCATGTTGCCAGGATCTTTAGCAGCTGTGCTTTGTGGCGGTTGTTCAGGATCCAGATGGTATTCATTGCAACTGAGCAGATTAACATAGCATCACATTGAACGAGAGGCTGGGCAGAGATGATACAGGAGTAATAATAGTCATGTGTAGGAAGGAACTGCCGATGCTGGTTTACACCAAATGCTGGAGTAACCCAGCGGGTCAGGCGGTATCTCTGGAGAAAAGGAACAGTTGATGTTTAGGGTCGAGATCCTTCTTTTGACTGGGTATGTGGAAATGATTTGAGTGGGGTAGGAGCAGACAGAAACAATGGGTCTGCCAGGGTAGTTCTTCGTTTAGTTCAGAGATACACCGTGGAAACAGGTCCTTCGGCCGGCCGAGACCGTACTGACCAGCTTTCCCCGCACACTACCACTATCCCACACACACTAGGGACAATTCACAATTATACCCAGCCAATTAACCTACAAACCTGGACGTCTTTGGAGTGTGGGAAGAAACCGAAGATCTCGGAGAAAACCCACGCAGGTCACAGGGAGTGTAAGAAAATAACCGAAGAAGGGTCTCGACCCGAAACGTCACCCATTCCTTCTCTCCTGAGATGCTGCCTGACCTGCTGAGTTACTCCAGCATTTTGTGAATAAATACCAGGTCACAGGGAGAACGTACAAACTCCGTACAGACAGCACCCGTAGTCGGGATCGAACCCGGGTCTCTGGCGCCGTGAGGCAGCGACTTTACCGCTGCGCCACCGTGCTGTTGATGGATTTTGGGGAAAAGATGAAGCCAGGCCATGCGGGGCTGGGGAACAATCAGGTTGGAGGCCGTGGATGGCAGACAGATGGAAGTGATCAAATCAGAGATGGTCAGACAGATAATGTACATGAAAATGATTTCAATGGGGCAGAAGCAGGCGGAAACATAGGGTCAGCCAGGGCAGTTAGCAATGATAATCATATGGCACGCTTCCAAAT
>NC_135975.1:4736456-4782132 GCF_053455715.1 Rhinoraja longicauda
GCGAAGGGGAAAAGATTCAATAGGAATCTAAGGGGTATCTCTTTCACACAAAGGGTGGTGGGTTTATGGAACAAGCTGCCGGAGGAGTTAGCGGGGGCAGGGACTATCGCAACGTTTAAGGAGCAGTTAGACAGGTACATGGATATGGACCAAGCGCAGGCAGGTGGGGGCTAGTGTAGCTGGGACACGTTGGCAAGTTGGGCCGAAGGGTTCGTTTCCACGCTGTATCGCTCTACGACTCCTGTCGTCTGTGTTTGTGTTATTATTTCTATGCTTATTATGTTTAGTGTTGTGAGCATTGTAATATTTTCATTTGTAATCCTGCTTCAGAGAATATAATGTCGGGTGGTAATTGGTAGCGAACATGGATATGCTTGTTGCAGCAAGCTTCCAGAAGATTCAGAGCTGCCGGATATTAAATCCACGTAATCATACTTAGTCGTTAATCATTTAAATAAGACATAATGGATGAATCATCTAAACCTAATTGCTCCCCTGCACACGTTGGCATTATTTCAAATGAAGTCTGGCTTTGAATGGCAGAGGGGGGGGGGCTGAGCTAAATAATTTCAATTGTATTGCTGGTATCCGCTGGCCCTAATGGCTTTTGGGCCTTCTCTCTTTTTTTTTTAATGATGATTTTAACTTTAATTTCCAGCCTCTCCAGCTCATACATTGTTGTTGTTGTTCTTTGCAGGGTGTTGTTTTGTCACCTTTTACACGAGGAAAGCGGCCCTTGAAGCCCAGAATGCCCTGCACAATATCAAAACCCTGCCCGCAGTGAGTATTGCTCGTGTCTTGTTGGGAGATCTCCGCGGGGGGGGGGGGCTGTTCTTGTTCGGAGGGGAGGGGATCGCAAGGTGACCCGGAGCAATGGGGTGGCGGCCGGCAGGGGAGGTTTGATTGAGACAAAATTGCCTGGATAGGTTGCAAATGCCACGGGAGAGAAGTTAACGTCGAAGCAGAGCTGCGGAAGGGTATGTTGAAGGTTGCATCAAAGGCCGACTGGGCCACAAACGGAGTACTCCATCACCCTCTGGTTCCTGCGCCGTCGGACAGCAGACACTGTGGGAGAGAGGGATTGGCAAATGCTGCGATGTAATCTGTTGCCCAATTTGCCAGCATCTGCAGTTCCTCGTTTCACGGTGGCGCGGCGGTAGAGTTGCTGCCTCACCCGGGTTCCATCCCGGCTCCAGGCACTGCCTGTACAGAGCTTGTACCTTCTCCCCGTGACCACGTGGGTTTTCTCCGGGTGCTCCGGTTTCCTCCCACACACCAGGTTTGCAGGTGAATTGTCTTCGGTAAAATCGTACGCTGGTCCTACTGTGTAGGATAGCGTTAGTGTGCAGGGTGATCGCTGGTCGGCGCGGATTCGGTGGGCCGAAGGGCCTGTTTCCGTGCTGTATCTCTAAAGTTTAAAGACTAAATTTTCTTCTTTAAACCCGACGTAGCGGCCAGAGTTTAATTCATCTGTTGTAATATCATCTGATGCAAATCAAATTCCTCGTATGTTGCAAAACATACTTGGCTAATAAATGACTATTTATAGTGATTTTTATTAAATGTTGTGGTCTTCATATTAAATTTTGATTGTTTTATGCTCCTGTGGTTGGGGACATAGAAACATAGAAAATAGGTGCAGGAGTAGGCCATTCGGCCCTTCGAGCCAGCACCGCCATTCAATATGATCATGGCTGATCATCCAAAATCAGTACCCCGTTCCTGCTTTCCCTTGATTCCCTTAGCCCCAAGAGCTAAATCTAACTCTCTCTTGAAATAATGGGACATTATGCCAGAGGAATGGTGCTTGCCGAATGGATGTTGTTGTACCAGATGGAATGGATTAGGTCTATTATTGTCACGTGTACCAAGGTACAGTGACAAACTTTGCTTTGCATGCGACCCAAACAGATCGGATATACAGCGCATAGATGCAATCAGTTCAAACTCAAGTACAACAAAGGGGAAGATACAGAGTACAGAATATCGTTCTCAGCCTTGTAGCCCATCGGTTCCTTAAACATTTGATGTGCTTTTGCTTTATTCTTAATTGTTAACTGTATGTTTGTGTTGTCATTTGTGAGCGGAGCGCCAAGGCATATTCCTTGTATGTGCACATACTTGGCCAATAAACTTATTCATTCATTCATTCATTCATTCATTCATTCATTTATTCATTGTCCAATGTCCTCCTGGTTGGGTTGCTCCTGGGCTTGGCCAAGCTGGCCATCCGCGAGTCACGGCACCAGGCGGAAGAGGGCTCTGGCCGAGACGGCTGCCTACCCCTTTTCCGGGGTTCCGTCCACGCCCGGGTGGTGTTAGAGAGCGACTACGCGCTGTCCACGGGCACCCTGGGGGATTTCCGGGACCGCTGGGCACCGCGGGTGGGTTGAAGGTATCCTTGACAAGGAGTGTGAGATAGCTTTTTAAAAAATATTATTTTTATTGCTTTTTCAAATAACATACAAAAACATTTAACATAACATAACATAACAAGGCACATCAACAGCAAGGTCACTTTGAGGCACCTAAAGGCACTTTAAATATAAAGGAAGTAAGGCACGATTCTGCTATAGTAGATGTTTATACATATATATATATATAAACATAGAAACATAGAAAATAGGTGGAGGAGTAGGCCATTCGGCCCTTCGAGCCTGCACCGCCATTCAATATGATCATGGCTGATCATCCAACTCAGTATCCCGTACCTGCCTTCTCTCCATACCCCCTGATCCCTTTAGCCACAAGGGCCACATCCAACTCCCTCGTAAATATAGCCAATGAACTGGCCTCAACTACCTTCTGTGGCAGAGAATTCCACAGATTCACCACTCTCTGCTCCCACCTTTAATAACCTAACCAGACAATAATCACAATGAAAATAAAGACAGTCAGCAGTTCACTACAAGGCCTCAGTAAAATCTTTCCCCTCCAGAATTTTTCTAAACGAGCCCCAAATCTTTTCAAAAGTGTCGTATTTCCCCTTAACTATATATGTAAGTTTCTCCAAAGCAAGACACTGCATAGTTGTATAGTGAGATAGTTGTATAATAGTTTATTGTTTGTCTTGTATTATTGTGGTGGATTCTGTTTTGGTTTTATTGTATTGTGTATATTATTTTAATACTTGAATAAATATTTTTGATGAATATATTTTTAGTTTAAAGTAGGGTGGGGGTGGATTGAACAATACTTAGTTGAGTGTAACAAGGAACTGCCAACGCTGGTTTAAACTGAAGATAGACACAAAAAGCTGGAGTAACTCAGCGGGTTTAATTTAGTTTAGTTTAGCTTAGGTTATTGTCATGTGTACCGAGGTACAATGATAAGCTTTTGTTGCGTGTTAACCAGCCCAAGGACTTTCTGACTCCCCTGACTCTCAGTCCGAAGAAGACTCTCATTCTTCGACCCGAAACGTCACCCATTCCTTCTCTCCAGACATGCTGACTGACCCGCTGAGTTACTCCAGCTTTTTGTGTGGTACTTTGTGAAGACTTTACTGTCTATTGCATATCATTCCACGTGAACACATTATTACGAGGTCCTGTTGATTAGTGCGGGCGTCAGGGGAGAAGGCAGGAGAATGGGGTTAGGAGGGAGAGATAGATCAGCCATGATTGAATGGCGGAGTAGACTTGATGGGTCGAATGGCCTAATTCTGCTCCAATCACTTATGTTTAAAATTCCTGCTAAAAATTGGAAGGTTTTGTAGGAGATGGTTTGAACAATGGAAGATGAACACAACAAGAATGATCAGCCATAATTATCGGGCCAGTGTAACATTTTGACCTCTTCTTGGCTCATCATATTCTTCAGGGTGAAATATTAATGGAAAATGCTATAAATACTCAGAGCAACTTGTGATGAAAAGGTCATAGACCTGAAAATCAATCCTGTTTCTGTCTCCATAAATATCTCCCCACCAACTTAAAATATCTAATGTTTTCCGCCTATGAACTTATGAACCTGTAATTATATTTCCTTCATTTGGTTTGTAAACACATGGACACATAGTGGGCAGAGAACGTGAGGGGCTAATTTAGTTTAGTTTAGTTTTGAGATACAATGAGGAAACAGGCCCTTGGGCCTACTGAGACCGCCCCGACCTGGGACCCCCGTACAATAGCACTATCCTACACACACTGGGGCAATTTACAATTTTTACTGAGGTGAATTAACCTACAAACCTGCACATCTTTGGAGCGTCTGGGGAAGCCTATGCGGTCACGGGGAGAAGATACAAACTCCGTACAGACAGCACCCGTAGTCAGGATCGAACCAGGGCCTCTGGCACTGTAAGGCAACAACTCTACCGCTGCGCCACCATGCCGACTAATGTCCAGGTTGGCTCTCTGTTTAGGAAGCTCAGTGAAAAGAAAAATGGTTGCTCTTTTAATGAAAGAGCTAGGTTGAATCCCTATTAAAGTTTTTAGGGTTTAGTGATACAGTGTGGAAACAGGCCCTTCAACCCACACCGATTATGGACCACCTGTGCACTAGTCCAATGTTATCCCAGTTTCACAATCCTACACACGAGGGGCAATTTACCGAAAAGCCAATGAACCAACGTACCTGCACGTCTTTAGGATGTGGGTGGAAACCGGAGCACCCGGAGAAAACCAACACAGGATCACAGGGAGAATGTACAAACGCCATACAGACAGCACCCGTGGTCAGGATCAAACCCTGGTCTTTGGTGCTGTGAGGCAGGGATTCTATCGTTGTGCTACTGTGCTCTTCTCAAAACAGAACCTACCTTTGCCACCCTTGTGCCAATTTTTTTTTTAAATCTAAAGTCAGTGTGATTTTATTTAATTATTCTTGAGCTCCTGGAAACCGTGCTACAGTGGTACAGCTAGTTCTACTCCAAAACAATTCCTAAGATACCTTACTTTATTGAAAATTGCATTACAAAATCATTCGAGGTTGTGGGGAAAAGGGAGATTAAGGGCTAGATTTGTAATAATAACATTATTTTTCCTGCCGGATTTTCAAATGCAAATCTTTTTTTAATAGCTGTAGGTTTTTGTTTCTTACTGCAAGCTAGAAATACTAAAGGCTGTGTAAGTCCTGCATGGCTTAATAGCGTAACATCGCAACTGTGAATAGCTGTGTTTTTTGTCCATTTCAATGGCCTCCTGAGGCAAAACAGAGAAACAAATCTTTAAAGGACAATGGTGTCTGAATGCTGCTGGGAGGTTCACGAAAACAGTTTTTCTTTCCTATTTTTCCTGTCCCCCCCCCCCCTAGACATCCTTTTTCCTTAGATTTCTCCTGAGTTATGCCCGTTGGACTGAATTGGAGGACAATCTCATAGGAATGGCCCCTTCGATGTGGAGTTCCCATTGAGTAGAAACATCTCTCTCTCTATCCCATCAAAACCTTCTGCATTTTTGAGGGACTCGGTTAGGTCTCTCCTCAGCTTTCTCAGTTTGAGGGAGAAACTGCCTATGTGTTCTTTCTTGGTGGGCAATTTTATCTCCTGGCCCGCCTGCCCGTTCACGCCAGCTCCGCGTTGTCCCACTTTCGCATCCACTCCCACCGCATTCGGAACAATATAACAGAGGGTCAATTGACCTAAAAAGTTTACAAAAATAGGGCATACGCAAAAATAGAAATTGGGTAATGGAGAGTAGTCACAAAAGGCCTACGTTTCATTGCAGTGGCATTCATCATGTCGTAGATTACTGGGTAATCGTAGATTACTGGTCTCAACCCAAAACGTCGCCTATTCCTTTTCTCCAGAGATGTTGCCTGACCCGCTGAGTTACTCCAGCACTCTGTGTCTATCCTCGCCTACCAATGTTCCCTTTACACTACTCACCTCCCACCACCTTCTCTGCAACATAACAATCTCACTTTGTGTTTTCAGTCTCCATTTCCCAATTCTGTCCAAAAGCGTTAGCTGTGTTTTGCTTTTCAGCGACGCTGAGTTTTTACGACTTTTTCTGTTTATGTTTCTTGTAAAAAATTTCCCTGCTTTTATTGAATGAAGTTTGCATTACTTTGATCGTTCTATCGTTTTGCCTTTGGGAAAACAGGCTACAGGTTCCTTGAAAGTGGCGTCGCAGGAAGATTGGGTGTTTAAACAGGCTTTCGGCCCTCTGGCCTTCTCCAGTCAGAGTATTGAGTATAGAAATTGGGAGGTATCACAAAATGCTGGAGTAACTCAGCAGGTCAGGCAGCATGACCTCCCAATGACCGCCATTCCGGGAATTAACCTAGTAAACCTACGCTGCACACCCAAAACGTCACCCATTCCCTCTCTCCTAGATGCTGACTGACCTGCTGGAGTAACTCAGTTTTGGGTGTGCAGGGTAGGTTTACTAGGTTAATTCCCGGAATGGCGGGACTGTCATATGTTGAAAAACTGGAGTGGCTAGGCTTGTATTCACTGGAATTTAGAAGGATGAGAGGGGATCTTATCGAAACGTATAAGATTATTAAGGGGTTGGACACGTTAGAGGCAGGAAACTTGTTCCCAATGTTGGAGGAGTCCAGAACAAGGGGCCACAGTTTAAGAATAAGGGGTAGGCCATTTAGAACGGAGATGAGGAAAAACCTTTTTCAGTCAGAGAGTTGTAAATCTGTGGAATTCACTGCCTCAGAAGGCAGTGGAGGCCAATTCTCTGAATGCATTCAAGAGAGAGCTGGATAGAGCTCTTAAGGATGGCGGAGTCAGGGGGTATGGGGAGAAGGCAGGAACGGGGTACTGATTGAGAATGATCAGCCATGATCACATTGAATGGTGGTGCTGGCTCGAAGGGCCGATGGCCTACTCCTGCACCTATTGTCTATTGTCTATTGGGTCGAGACCCTTCTTCAGACTGATGAAATTGGGAGGTCATGTTGCAGTGGTACAAGACGTTGGTGAGGCCGCATTTAGAATATTGTGTTCCGTTTTGGGCACCATGTTATAGGATAGATTTTTCCAAGCTGGAAAGAGTGCAGAGAACATTTACGAGGATGCTGCCATGAATCGAAGGATTGATCTATAGGGAGAGGTTGAGCAGGCAAGGACCTTATTCCTTGGAGCGCAGGAGGATGAGGGGTGATCTTATAGATGTGTATAAAAATCGTGAAAGGAATTTAATGCACAAGAATCTCTTGCCCAGAGTAGGGAAATGGAGAACCAGATGGGCATAGGTTTAAGGTGAAGAGGGAAAGATTTTATAGGAATCCGAGGAGTAACTTTTTTTTGCAAAGGGTGGTGGGTGTATGGAACGAGCTGCCGGAGGAGGTAGTTGAGGCAGGGACTATCGCAATGTTTAAGAAACATTTAGACAGGTACATGGATTGGACAGGTTTGGAGGGATATGGACCAAGCACAAGCAGGTGGGACTAGTGTAGATGGGTCATGTTAGTCGGTGTGGGCAAGTTGGGCTGAAGGGCCTGTTTCCATGCTGTGTGACCATGAGGGGCCTGTTCCTGCACTGTTCTAAGTTCTATGCCCAGTATGTGGAACATGCAATGTTGAACTACATACACATTATACACAGCGGCCGAAACTAGGCTTCATTGACGTGAATAAACTAAAGGTCATAAGATCATAAGGAATAGGAATAGAATTAGGCCATTCAGCCCATCGTCTACTCCGCCATTCAATCATGGCTGATCTATCACTCCCTCCTAACCCCATTCTCCTGCCTTCTCCCCATAACCTCTGACACCCTTACTCTATCAAGCATCTATCAATCTCTGTCTTAAAAATATCCATTGACTTGGCCTCCACGTCCTCCTGTGGCAATGAATTCCACAGATTCACCACCCTCTGACTAAAGAAATTCCTCCTCATCTCCTTCCTAAAAGAACGTCCTTTAATTCTGAGGCTATGACCTCCGGTCCTAGACTCTCCCACCGGTGGAAACACCCTCTCCACATCCAGAAGAGGTGGAGTACAGCTAGGGTTGCCAACTGTCCCGTATTAGCTGGGACATCATCACAGTGAGGAAGGACTGGAGGAGACTCACTGTGATGGATGTTTCTTTTGTTTGGTGTTAGTTTATGATTGTATGTGTTATTGCATTTTTATTGATTATTCTTATTGGTCTTATTGTTGAACTGCGGGTGATTTTTCATTTCACTGCACATTTATGTGAATGTGGCAAATAAATGACTATTGACTATTGACATCCCGTATATTGGGCTAAATTGTTTTTTGTCCTGCACGGGACCGCCCTTGTCCCGTATTAGTAGGGTTGCCAACTTCCTCACTCCCAAATAAGGGACAAAAGGGTGTCTGACGTCACCGCCACCGTGCTCCACGTGACCTCGCCCAGCCAGCGGCCACGTGCTCCCGCTCCACCAATGGCGGCCGCCACGTGGGGCGCGGTGCGGTGACGTCACCCTGTCTCATATTTTGGAGTGAGGGAGTTGGCAACCCCTAAGTACAGCACAACCTACCTAAGCTACTGCATCATGTCCTTATTGTGTGATACAGATGAGGCCTCCTCCCTCCATTATACATTACGTGTATCGTGTTAAGACAAACAAGGGACGTTGCGTCCACGATCTTCAAAGCTTACAGCCGTCCAAATTGCCTGATGTATAAGCCTGCAGTACATGGAGACTGCAAAATGAGGAGCAAATGACAATGGTTGTGTCTTGTGGCTCCCAGGATTACAGTAGGTGAACTGAATGGACTGGGGGTTTTTTTGTCAGTCTGTTCCAGCATTCATTTGATTCATGGCCCTGGCAGGTGTTAGCGAGGAATGTTTTATGCAGAAACTAAAAGGATTAAATATCCACAGAGCTCCGGGACTAGATAAGATACTTTCTAAAATGCTTAAGGAATGAAAGGGGAAGATTAATATGTTTAGGCTAATAACTTTCCAGAGCTCCATTAAGATTGGAGAGTGGCTGGGCGCTGGAGGATAGCAAATGTAAATGAGTTTCCTTTTTTCAAAAGGAAAGAAAGCTCGAGTCTGATAAATCTAGGCCACTTAGCCTAATATCAATGATGAGAGAAATGTTGAAAGCGGAAGTACAACAGAGTGGATATAAGTATTTAATGGGAGATTATTCAAAGCCACGGGCATTCAATGAGGGGAGGTGGGAACCGGACTATAACTAAATTACCGAAAGTGGGTACTCCAGTCTATGTGTAGAACTACAGAGCACTGGTGTAACTCAGTGGGCCAGGCAGCACATCTGGAGAACATCTGGAGAACATCGACAGGCAACGTTCATAAGTCATAGGAGGAGAATCTGGCCATTCTGCCCATCCAGTCGACTCCATCATTCAGTCATGTCGGATCCAGAGGCCGCAGTCTCGGAATAAAAGGACGCATCTCTGGAAAGGATATGAGAAGGAATTTCTTTAGTCGGGGAGGGGTGGTGAATCTGTGGAATTCTTTGCCACTGACGGCTGTGGAGGCCATGTCAGTGGATATGTTTAAGGCAGAGATTGAGAGATTCTTGATTAGTACGGGTGTCAGGGGTTATGGGGAGAATGCAGGAGAAAGAGAGAGCTAGATAGATCTCTTAAGGATAGCGGAGTCAGGGGAGAAGGCAGGAACGGGGTACTGATTGAGAATGATCAGCCATGATCGCATTGAATGGCGGTGCTGGCTTGAAAGGCCGAATGGCCTCCTCCTGCACCTATTGTCTATTGTCTATAAAGGGGTTGAGAGGGAGAGATAGATCAGCCGTGATTGAAAGGCGGAGTAGACTTGATGGGCCGAATGGCCTAATTCTTCTCCTATCACTCATGAACTTATGAAGCATTGTCTGCCCACTCCCTGGCCCAGATACCCACTGAGTTCCTCCAACACTTCATGTTCTGCTTGTAAACATTCTTTGTCTTGGAGAATTTTGCCAATTTTTCTACGCGGGGCCTATTTTTTCCGATTCATGTAACGATTGACCTTAATAACCAAAAAAATAATTTAATGGCAAAAGTATGCCTTTCTTCCCCTACTTGATTTTAATTTGGAAAATGCAACTTCTTGAAAATCGATTCCAATGATTATTTAAATGCAAAGAATTCACTGATATGCCATAGTGAGTGTTATAGGCTCAGAAATGCAATTAGTTTGAGGTTGAGTTTAGTTTATTGTCACGTGTACTGAGGTACAGTGAAAAGCTGTGTAAGGAAGAGTTACAGATGCAGGTTTACTCCGAAGATAGGCACTCAGCGGGACAGGCAGCATCTCTGGAGAAAAGGAATAGATGATGTTTCGGGTCGAGACCCTTCATCAGACTTTTGAAGTGCTAACCAGTCAGTGGAAAGATTATACTTGATTACAATTCAGCCATCCAGTGTACAGATGCATGATAAAGGGAATGACATTTTGTGCAAGATAAAGTCCGATCAAAGATAGTCTGAGGGTCTCCAGTAAGGTAGACAGTGGCTGAGGACCGCTCTGTAGTTTAGTGCAGTTTACAGACGCAGCACGGAATCCGAGTTCACACCGATCAGCGATCCCCACACATTATCACCGCCCTACACACACTAGGGACAATTTTTAAAATTTGCACCAAGCCAATTAACGTAGAAATCTGTACGCCTTTGGAGTGTGGGAGGAAACCGAAGATCTCGGAGAAAACCCACGCAGGTCACGGGGGGGGGGGGGGGGAACGTACAAACTCCGTACAGGCAAGCACTGTACTGACAAGTCAGGGTTGAACCCCGGTCTCTGGTGCTGTAAGGCAGTAAGCTCGACCGCTGCACCACAGTGCTGCCCCGAACAGCTGTTTTCTTCGGATGGTTCAGTTGCCTGATTATGTATTCAGCGTAGATTTTCATCCAACTCTCAATTTGATGGGGCCTTTATTTTTTTTCTGAGGGAAATAATTGCGCGTCTCACTGCAGTGCAGTTGCATTCACACACACACACCAAAAAAAAAAAAATGGAAAGTAGCTCACATTGTTCCCTCTGTTGTAAAACATTATCTTAATTGGGTGCTTGACTGAAAGCCTTTATGAGGGAAGACAAGAGCAAATGCAGAAGCTTGGGATACAAGGACTGTGGTTAATGGTTCTGTGTCATCAAGCTCACTCCTGATAACATGAGACGCAGGGCGCAGAATTTAGATGGGGTTTTAATTAGCTATTAGCATAGGACGTAAGAACCAAGCCGCAGACACGGAGCGGCTGCAACTCTGCCCAAGAGCACAATCTCTGGCTGAAAACCCGCCCTTGTAATGCCGAGCCTTTGCACAAATGGACGGAGAAATCTGGAGCAACCAGATGCGATACAGTAGATCTTTATTTATTCCCGGAGGGAAAATGATCTGCACACAAGATTCGTGGAACGTAGAAACAGAAAATAGGTGCAGGAGGAGGCCATTCGGCCCTTCGAGCCAGCACTGCCATTCAATATGATCACGGCTGATCATCCAAAATCAGTACCCCGTTCCTGCTTTTTTTTCTCCATATCCATTGATTCCGTTAGCCCTAAGAGCTGAAAACATCCAGTGAATCGGCCTCCACTACCTTCTGAGGCAGAGAATTCCACAGATTCACAACTCTCTGGGTGAAAAAGTTTTTCCTCATCTCCGTTCTAAATGGCCTCCCCCTTGTTCTTAAACTGTGGCCCCTGGTTCTGGACTCCCCCAACATGGGGAACATTTTTTCCTGCATCTAGCCTGTCCAATCCCTTAAGAATTTTATATCTTTCTACAAGATCCCCTCTCATCCTTCGAAATTCCAGTGGACATGAAATTAAAGTGATGAGTGGTAAGGATTGGGGGATGTGCAAAGATTTGGGGGATGGGGGAGTCAGTCTCAGTCTACCCCACGACAGAAGGGGGAGGGGTTGTACAGTTTGATAGCCACAGGGAAGAAGGATCTCCTGTGGCGTTTGTTCTGTGCTGCATCTTGGTGGGACCAGTCTGTTGCTGAAGGTGCTCCTCAGGTTGACCGGTGGGTCACGGAGGGGGTGAGATGTATTGTCCAAGATGCTCCGCAGTTTGAGGAGCATCCTCCCCTCGAAGACCACCTCCCGTGAATCCAGCGGGTCGGGCGTCATCTGTGTGGAAGGAATGGACAGGTGACGTTTCAGGTTGGGGCCCCCCCTTCAGCCTCCAGGGCGGTGCAGCGGTAGAGTTGCTGCCTTTCAGCGTCAGAGACCCGGGTTCGATCCTGACTACGGGTGCTGTTCTGTACGGAGTTTGTAACGTTCTCCCCGTGACCTGCGTGGACTTTCTGCGCGTGCTCCGGTTTCCTCCCACACTCCAAAGACGTGCAGGTCTATAGGTTAATTGGCTTGTGTAAAACTGTAAGTTACCCCTGGTGTGTGTAGGATAGCGTTAGTGTGCGGGGATCGGCACGGACTCGGTGGGCCGAAGGGTCTGTTTCCACGCTGTATCTCTAAACTAAACTAAACCAAACTCTAGCTTAGTTTAATTAAGGTTTGTTTACTGTCACGTGTAGTGAGATTCAGATCAAAGTTTCTGATGCGTGCTAATCGGTCAGCGGACCATACATGATTATATCTGGACTCTTCTGTAGACTGATTGGGGTGAAGCGGGTAAGAAAGCTGGACAAGAGGTAGAGCACGACAAAGCCTGGCGAGTGATAGGTGGATACAGGTGAGGGGGGGGGGGGAGTTGGCAGATAATTCATAAATTCATAGGTTGTAGAAGCAGAATTAGGCCATTGGGCCCATCGAGTCTACTCTGCTATTCAATCATGGCTGATCTATCTTTCCCTCTCAACCCCATTCTCCTGCCTTCTCCCCATGACCTCTGACACCCGTACTAATCAAGAACCTTATCAATCTCCACCTTAATATAAATATCCACTGACTTGGCCTCCCACAGCCAACTGCGGCACAGGACAGAGGTAAAATTACAAAAAGTGTGAGAGAAGGAGATTAGGATAGAAGAGGTATGAATTGTGAAGCCTTATATAGATGGAAGGGGACAGGGGGAGAGGGAGGGGGGAAATGAGTGCAAATGGGGGTGGAGCACAGGGAGGGGGGGGGGGGGAGGAAAAAGAAGAGATTGGCTAAAGTGTCAGGAGTTGAATTACTCTGTCAAAATGAGACTAGCAGTGACTTGGAATAGCTGACTTCAGTTTAATGTCACGTGTACCGAGGTACAGTGAAAAGCTTTTGTTGCGTGCTAACCAGTCAGCGGAAAGACACTACATGATTACAGTCGAGCCATTTACAGCGTATAGATACATGATAAGGGAATAGCGTTTAGTGCAAGGTAATGCCAGCAAAGTCTGATCAAGGATAGTCCGAGGGTCACCAATGAGGTAGATGGTAGTTAAGGACTGTTCTCTGGTTGCTGGTAGGATGGTTCAGTTGCCTGATAACAGGCAACGATGCATAGTTAGGGTATAGATATATGAATGAAGACTGTGGAGAATGAAAGAAGTTACCACCGTGTTAATCCACACCTTTCTTCTTAAGACTGGCTCTGAAATACTCTGAAAAATTGGTTAGTGTGCTGCTTTCCGTAGATATGGCAATGTGTAATGCTGGTCTATGTGGGTTGTTTTGGCTGGGGCTGTTTCAAATCCAGAACCTTGGAGAGTGTTTAAAGAGTTTTCTGGGTTCTTTCATATTGTATATAATTGAACGAAAATGCCCGCTGGATGCATTAGGCACGCCTGAGGTTTACGGAATAAATTATGTATGGAAACAAGTTGCACACTTCAGGTTTGGAGTTGATTGAATGGTTCGAGATCTGAGAGGCTGCTAACATCATGGACTGAATTAGACAATAGACAATAGACAATAGGTGCAGGAGGAGACCATTCAGCCCTTCCAGCCAGCACCGACATTCAATGTGATCATGGCTGATCTTTCTCAATCAGTACCCCGTTCCTGCCTTCTCCCCATACCCCCTGACTCCGCTATCCTTAAGAGCTCTATCTAGCTCTCTCTTGAATGCATTCAGATAATTGGCCTCCACTGCCTTCTGAGGCAGAGAATTCCACAGATTCACAACTCTCTGACTGAAAAAGTTTTTCCTCATCTCAGTTCTAAATGGACTACCCCTTATTCTTAAACTGTGGCCCCTTGTTTTCTGGACTCCCCCAACATTGGGAACATGTTTCCTGCCCCTAACGTGTCCAACCCCTTAATAATCTTATACGTTTCGATAAGATCCCCTCTCATCCTTCTAAATTCCAGTGTATACAAGCCTAGTCGCTCCAGTCTTTCAACATTTGACAGTCCCGCCATTCCGGGAATTATCCTAGTAAACCTACGCTGCACGCCCTCAATAGCAAGAATATCCTTCCTCAAAATTATATTGTTTGTTTTGCTGTTGGTCACCGTGTGGTACTGGGACAGTCTAGTTTAGTTTAGTTTAGAGATACAGCGCGGAAACAGGCCCTTCGGCCCACTGGGTCCGCGCTGACCAGCGATCCCCGCACATTAACACTATCCTACACCCACTAGGGACAATTTTTTAAAAACATTTACCAAGCCAATTAACCTACAAACCTGTACGTCTTTGGAGCGTGGGAGGAAACCGAAGATCTTGGAGAAAACCCACGCAGATCACGGGGAGAACGTGCAAAGTCCGTACAGTAAAGCACCCGTAGTCAGGATTGAACCGGGGTTTCCGGCGCTGCATTCACTGTAAGGCAGCAACCCTACCGCTGCGCCACCGTGACCGGTATTGGTGAGCTCATAGCGACACCACCTCCCACATGCATGGAGGTACACTTGTTCAAGGGGGGGCACGGTGGCGCGGCGGTAGAGTTGCTGCCTCACTGCGCCAGAGACCCGGGTTCCATCCTGACCTCGGACACTGCCAGTACGCAGTTCTCCCCGTGACCACGTGGGCTTTCTCCGGGTGCTTCGGTTTCCTAACACACTCCAAAGATGTACCGGTTATTAGGTTAACTGGCTTTGGCAAAATTTGTAAATCGACCCCAGTGTGTGTAGGATAGTGCTAGTGAGCGGTGTGATTGCTGGTTGGCACAGTCTTAGTGGGGCAAAGGGCCTATTTTCGCGCCGTATATCTAAATTAAACCCAACTAAACTAATTATCAACTCACAGAGTCATACATTGTGGAAACAGGCCCTTTGACCCAACTCGCCCACACCGAGCCAATTAACCTCCTGCCATTCTTTGGGATACGAAAGGAAACTGGAGCACTCAGAGGTAACCCATGCATACAGAATGCATGGAAACAGGCCCTTCGGCCCACCTTGCCCCCACCGGCTAACATATCCCAGCTACACTAGTCCAACCTGCCTGTGTTTGACTCACTAAACCAGTCCTATCCATGTACCTGTCTAAATGTTTCTTATACGTCGCAGTGGTACCAGACTCAACTACCTCCTCCGGCAGCTCGCTCCATGCACCCACCACCCTCTGTGTGAAAAAGCTGCCCCTCAGGTTCCTATGAAATCTTTCCTCCCTCAAGTTAAACCTATGTCCACTTATTGTCAATTCCCCTACTAAGTTCATAAGTTCTAGGAGCAGAATTAGGCCATTCGGCCCATCAAGTCTTCTCCACCATTCAATCATGGCTGATCTATCTTTCCCTCTCAACCCCATTCTCCTGCCTTCTCCCCATAACCCCTGACACCCTGGTAAAAGACACTCTGGGCAGACACCGATTAGCCAAAACATTATGACCACTGACAGGCGAATTGAATAACATTGATTATCTTGTTACAATGGCACCTGTCAAGGGGTGGGATATATTAGGCAGTGAGTGAACAGTCAGTTCCTGAGGTTGATGTGTTGGATGCAGGAGAAATGGGCAGGAGTAAAGACCTGAGCGACTTTGACAAGGGCCAAATTGTTATGGCCAGACGACTGGGTCAGAGCATCTCTGAGACGGCAAGGCTTGTGGGGTGCTCCCGGTCAGCAGTGGTGAGTACCGACCGACAGTGGTCCGAGGAGGGACAAACCACAAACCGGCAACAAACAGGGTGTTGGGCGCCCAAGGCTCATCGATGCGCGAGGGCAACGAAGGCTATCCCGTCTGGTCCAAACTGACAGAAGGTCGACTGTGGCACAAGTCACAGAAACAATTAATGGTGGTCACGGGAGGAATGTGTCACAGTACACAGTGCATCGCACCCTGCTGCGTATGGGGCTGCACACGGAGAACCAACAGCATATTAGGCAGGTGGTCATAATGTTTTGGCTCATAGAAGCATAGAAAATAGGTGCAGGAGGAGGCCATTCGGCCCTTCGAGCCTGCACCGCCATTCAATATGATCATGGCTGATCATCCAACTCAGTATCCTGTACCTGCCTTCTCTCCATACCCCCTGATCCCTTTAGCCACAAGGGCCACATCTAACTCCCTCTTAAATATAGCCAATTAATTGGCCTCAACTACCTTCTGCGGCAGAGAATTCCACAGATTCACCACTCTCTGTGTGAAAAAAAACGTTCTCATCTCGGTCCTAAAAGACTTCCCCCTTATCCTTAAACTGTGACCCCTTTTTCTGGACTTCCCCAACATCGGGAACAATCTTCCTGCATCTAGCCTGTCCAACCCCTTAAGAATTTTGTAAGTTTCTATAAGATCCCCCCTCAATCTTCTAAATTCCAGCGAGTACAAGCCGAATCTATCCAGTCTTTCTTCATATGAAAGTCCTGCCATCCCAAGGATCAATCTGGTGAACCTTCTCTGCACTCCCTCTATGGCAAGAATGTCTTTCCTCAGATCAGGAGACCAAAACTATACGCAATACTCCAGGTGTGGTCTCACCAATGCCCTGTACATATGGCTCATCAGTGTATGTGCATTCACCCTCCAACGGTGTGTGTTGGAAGGAACTGCAGATGATGGAACCGAAGATAGACACAAAATGCTGGAGTAACTCAGCGGGACGGGCAGTATCTCTGGGGAGAAGGAATGGGTGACGTTTCGGGTCGAGAACCTCCTTCGGTCTCACTTACATCACCTTGGGGGTGACCACTAGGTGATGTTGTGTCGGAATGGTAGCAACATCACCTAGTGGTCACCCCCAAGAACAACACCAGTCAATTGTAGTGCAAACCTTGGGGATTGTAACATCCAGTCCTACTAATCAATCTTATACAATACAATACAATACAATATTATCTTTATTGTCATTGTACAGGGGTACAACCAGATTGGGAATGTGCCTCCCATACGATGCAGTCTGAAGAAGGGTCTCGACCCGAAACGTCACCCATTCCTTCTCTCCCGAGATGCTGCCTGACCTGCTGAGTTACTCCAGCATTTTGTGAATAAATGCAATATATCAATTAGCTAGTCAGTATTAATTTAAACAACCCAATGAAACAAATTGTAACAGTTTTAAAACAGAATAAAGTGCAAGTAGGTCTGTGCCGGTTCACTGTGCGATGTGACCATCCGGCTCAGCAGGACCGGTTCATGGCAGCGAATGGCCCTGGGGATGAAGCTGTTCCTGAGTCTGGAGGTGCGGGCGTAGAAGGCCTTGTATCGTCTGCCCGATGGTAGAAGTTCGAACAGACTGTTGCAGGGGTGTGAAGAGTCTTTGTGGATGCTGGTGGCTTTTCCGAGGCATCGTGTGTTGTAGATGCCCTCCAAGGCTGGTAGCTGTGTTCCGATGGTCCTCTGGGCTCTATGGACTACCCGCTGAAGAGCTTTCCTCTCTGCCTCCGTGCAGCTGAGGTACCACACAGGGATGCCATGTACCACACATTGACGCTCATTGCCCCGGCCACTCTGTCCTCCCAAACTCCATGTTGTACAGGGGAATAATGCTGCACTCTTTCCCCACAGTCACCCATTCCTTCTCTCCAGAGAGGCTGCCTGTCCCCGCTGAGTTGCTCCGGCTCTATCTTCACCGATGCGGCTGTTGGGTCCTTTACCTATTCCCGTCACGCCCACCGCGTTTTCTTCGCCGGAGCCGGCATCGTTTTTTAAACTTGAAAGGTGTCACAAAAGGTTGTTGTTCTTTATTGTCATGGCTGTTGTTGTGTGGGCTCAGAGGGGGTGTCAGGCCAGATTAAGTGCTCCGTCATCCAGAAGGGTGAGACAGAAGTGAGAACGCTGCCTCCTGAACCACACTGGCACTTACAAAGGTAATCACTTACCCAGCCAGCATTGACGCTCATTGTCCCAGCCACTGTCTGCTCAGCTCCACGCTGTACAGGGGAGTAATGCTGCACTCTGCACCAGCTATGTTTAACTGAAACCTAATCGATGTGGAGCTCTGGCCTTTGTGGTATTTGCACAGTGCCTGATGTCTTGCATGAGTTTCGCTGACAGATTGTCTGTCTCTGTCTCTTCCTGCCCCTCTCCCGAACACTCTCTTTTTTCTCTCTCTCTCTCTCTCCCCCCCCTCTCTCTCCCCCCTCTCTCTCTCTTTCTCTCCCCCTCCCTCTTTCTCTCCCCCTCTCTCTCTCTCCCCCTCTCTCTCTCTCCGTCTCTCTCTCTGATCCTTTGTTTCTCTGTCTCTCCCTCTCCCCCCTCTCTCTCCCCTCTCTCTCCCCTCTCTCTCCCCCTCCCCATCTCCCCCCCGCTCTCTCTCCCCCCTCTCTCTCTCTCCCCCTCTCTCTCTCCCCCCTCTCTCTCTCTCCCCCTCTCTCTCTCCCCCTCTCTCTCTCCATGTCCCCCTCTCTCTCCCCCTCTCTCCCTCCCCCCCCTCCCTCCCCCCTCCCTCTCTTTCACTCTCTCTCACTCCCACTGTCTGTCTATTTATCTCCATCTCTCTCTCTGTCTATCTATCTCCATCTCTCTGTCTCCCCTCTCTTTCTCTCTCTCTCTTTGTCTGTCTATCTATCTCCATCTCTCTGTCTCCTCTCTCTCTCTCTCTGTCTGTCTATCTATCTCCATCTCTCTGTCTCCTCTCTCTCTCTCTCTCTTGAAAATACAACAATGAAGATGCAATGACGTTGAGTAAAAGTATTGGGAAGGCATAAAAGCACAGAGTGCTGGAGTAACTCAGCGGGTCAGGCAGCATCTCTGGAGAACATGGATCGGTGACGTTTCACAGAGTGCTGGAGTAACTCAGCAGGTCAGGCAGCATCACTGGAGAACATGGATAGGTGACTTTTCAGGTTCGGACCCTTTTTCCCGACCTGAAACGTCACCTATCCATGTTCTTCAGAGATGCTGCCTGACCCGCTGAGTTACTCCAGCACTCTGTGTCTTGTTGTGTAATGCAGCACCTGCAGTTTCATGTTTCTACATGTTGTGAAGGCATGTTCATTTTAGTTTGGTCTAAATATACAGCGTGGAAAACGGACCCTTTTGCCAATCAAGTCCAGGCCAACCTATGATCACCCCGTACATTAGTTCTATCCTACACACTGGCGACAATTTATTAAAGCCAGTTATATAATAATAATAATAATATTAATAATAATAATATTCATTTATTGTCATTGCAACGAGTACAACGAAATTAAAAAATAGCCAATCCTGACGGTGCGTACAAACATATATGCAATAAATGCAAAAACAAATAAATACATAAATACAATTATATTAAGTACAAGATTTTTTAACGGTGTTGCCTAGTGCAAAGGTAGTGTTCAGTTCTCGTATGGCCCTGGGGTAAAAACTGTTCTTAAGTCTGTTTGTTCGGGATTTGATCGACCTGAAACGTCGACCAGAGGGCAGATGAACAAACAGACGGTGGCCGGGGTGGGATGGATCTTTTATTATTTTGCCTGCTCTACTGAGGCAGCGTAGGCTGAACAGGTGCTCCAGGGAGGGCAGTGAGCAGCCGATGATCTTCTGGGCCGTCGTGATGACTCTCTGAAGGGCCTTCCTGTCCTTTTCTGAGCAGCTGGCATACCATGTGGTTATACAGTATGCCAGCACACTCTCGATGGAGCAGCGATAGAAGGACAACATGAGCTTCTCCTGCAGGTTGGTTTTCCTGAGGATCCTCAGGAAGTGGAGTCTCTGCTGTGCCTTCTTTACTGTGGTGATGGTGTTGGTAGACCAGGTAAGATCCTCTGCGATGTGCGTACCCAGGAACCTGAAAGCGGGTACCCTTTCCACACAGACCCCATTGATGTAGAGTGGGTCGTATTCTACACTGGTTTTTCTAAAGTCAATTCTAAAGTTCCTTTGTTTTGGAGGAGTTCAGGACCAGATTGTTCACTGAACACCATGCTGCCAGCCTTTGGATTTCATCCCTATAGGCTGTCTCATCTCCTCCTGAGATGAGTCCAACCACAGTCGTGTCATCCGCGAACTTGATGATGGTGTTGGTGGGATGGGTGGGGGCGCAGTCGTGAGTGTAGAGGGAGTAAAGGATGGGGCTCAACACACAGCCCTGTGGTGAGCCGGTGCTCAGTGTAATGGTGGAGGAGAGGTGTGGGCCTATTTTGACGGTCTGGGGGCGGTTGGTCAGGAAGTCCTTGATCCATTGGCAGATGGTTTGGGAAAATCCAAGGTCGGAAAGTTTGGTGACCAGTCTGCTCGGGATGACCGTGTTAAAGGCAGAGCTGAAGTCGAGGAAGAGCATCCTCACATAGCTCCCCTGGTGTTCAAGGTGGGTCAGTGCAGTGTGAAGAGCAGTGTCGATGGCATCCCCTGTAGACCTATTTGCTCTGTAGGCAAACTGGTGTGGGTCGAAGGTGGGTGGGAGGCTGGCTTTGATGTGCTGCAGGACCAGTCTCTCAAAGCACTTTGTGATGACCGGTGTGAGTGCTACCGGACGGTAGTCGTTAAGGCCGCTGATGACAGACTTTTTCGGCAGTGGGATGATTGTGGCGGACTTCAGGCAGGGAGGGATGGTGGATTTTAAAAGGGACAGGTTGAAGATTTTTGTGAAGACCTCAGATAATTGGTCTGCACATTCCCTCAGCACTCTGCCCGTCACACCATCGGGGCCTGCAGCTTTCCTGGGATTCACTGCTCTGAGCACGCGCTTAACATCATACTCCTGCACAGTGAAGGTGTTGCTGTCAGGTGCTGGAGAGGGTGTTATGTCTGCCACTGTAGCTTTCACCTCGAAACGAGCAAAGAAACAGTTAAGTTCCTCTGCCAGCGAGGCGTCGCCGTCGGCAGTCGTGCGGTTGCTGGTCTTGTAGTTGGTGATGTGCTGGATGCCTTGCCATACCCGCCGTGGGTCATTGTTGGTAAAGTGGTCCTCAATCTTCCTCTTGTAGGACGCTTTGGCATCCTTGATGCCTCTCTTCAGGTTGGTTCTAGCAGCACTGTATAGAGCTCTATCACTAGACCTGAAGGCGGTGTTACGGTCCTTGAGGAGAGACCTGACATCCTTTGTCATCCAGGGTTTCTGATTGGGATACAACCGGATGCGTTTGTCGACGGTGACATTGTCAACACAGTTTTGGATGTAGCAAAGTACAGTTGATGTGTACTCCTCCAAGTCCTGATCCTCAAAAATATCCCAGTTGGTCCTTTCGAAGCAATCCTGCAGCTGCGAGGAAGCTCCTTCAGGCCATGTCTTAACAGTCTTTATGGTGACTGGAGCTTTCCTCCTGAGTGGGGTGTATGCTGGAGTTAGGAATATGGACAGGTGATCTGACTGCCCCAGGTGTGGTAGTGGTGCTGACCTGAAACCCTTCTTGATATTTGAATAAACCTTGTCTAGTGTGTTTTTCCCCCTGGTAGCACATCTTATGTGTTGTTCAAGTTTCGGGAGAACTGACTTTAGGTCTACAAACCTGTACGTCTTTGGAGTGTGGGATGAAACCGGTGCACCTGAAGAAAACCCACGTGGTCACAGGGAGAACGTACAAACTCCAAAGGTAAACACAAAATGCTGGAGTAACCTGCTGGTTTAAATCGAAGGTACACATAAAATGTGTCTACCTCTGATTTAAACCAGCATCTGCAGTTATAGAGTGATAGAGTGATACAGTGTGGAAACAGGCCCTTCGGCCCAACTCGTCCACACTGGCCAACAATGTCCCAGCTACCCTCGTCCCACTTTCCTGCGCTTGGTCCATATCCCCCCAAACCCGTCCCATCCAAGAACCTGTCCAACCGTGTCTTAAACGATGGGATAGTCCCAGCCTCAACTACCTCCTCTGGCAGCTTGTTTCCTCTGTGTGAAAAAATTGCCCTTCGGATTCCTATTAAATCTTTTCCTCTTCACCTTAAACCTGAGTCCTCTGGTCCTCGATTCCCCAACTCTGGGTAAAAGACTCTGTGCATCTACCCGACTTATTTCTCTCATGATTTTGTAGACGTTGTTCGTTCCTACGCAAGTACAAACTCCGTACAGTCAGCACCCGTGGTAGGATCGAACCCGGGTCTCAGGCGCTGAATGGCAGGGACTCCACTGCTGTGCCATCGAGGTTATTCAAACCCTGATGAAAGCTGGACACTGACAGGAAGGCAGGAGAGAACGGCAAGTTCAGGCTTCATGTTTTCTGTTTAAATCGACACGCCGAGGCTGCAGCAAAACGAAGCAATAACTGGGTATCACAGTATGAATCTGGTGTATATTAGCTTGTACCTCAAGATGCTTTGCGTGAAGCCAGTACTGATGGAGCAGCAGGATTCTCTTGTGCACTTCACCGATGGAATTTCATTCCTCGTCTGGATCTTCTTTCCGAGTCCAGGTCACACGGCGGCACAGTGGCGCAGCGGTAGAGTTGCTGCCTTACAGCGAATGCAGCGCCGGAGACTCAGGTTCGATCCTGACTACGGGCGCTGTACTGTACGAAGTTTGTACGTTCTCCCCGTGACCTGCGTGGGTTTTCTCCGAGATCTTCGGTTTCCTCCCACACTCCAAAGACGTACAGGTTTGTAGGTTAATTGGCTGGGCAAATGTTTTTTTTTTAATTGTCCTTAGTGGGTGTAGGATAGTGTTAATGTGCGGGGATCGCTGATCGGCGTGGACCCGGTGGGCCGAAGGGCCTGTTTCTGCGCTGTATCTCTAAATTTAAATCTAAATCACACTCCCCGGCATCTGCGTACAATGGCGTCTTGCGAGTCTTGTGCGTGGTGGCGGAGAGAGTGGTGGGAACATGGCGGCGACGTGAACGCTCTTCCCTTGACCCCCACCGTCTCGATGTGAAAGGAGGATTGTCTCTGACCAATGTTTCACATTGCCCGGCGATGGAAACGTTGGTTACTTGAAGGATTTTTAATTGCTTATGGGATTGTGTTGTATGTCACTCACCAGCTACACAGGCTTACTTGGAGCTGGACTAAACCCGACTTCAGTTTAGTTCATTGTCACCTGTACCGAGGTACAGTGAAAAGCTTTCTTGTTACATGCTGTCCAATCAGCGGAAAGGAAAAAACACGATTCCGATCAAGCCGCCCATAGTGTATAGTTACATTATAATGGGAATGACCTTTAGTGCAAGGTGAAGTCCTGTAAAGTCTGATTAATGATAGTCCGAGGGTCTCCAATGAGTTAAATAGTAGCTCAGGACCGCTCTCTAGTTGTTAGGATGATAACAGCCGGGAAGAAACTGTCCCTGAATCTGGAGGTGTGCCTTTACACACTTCTGTACCTCTTGCCCGATGGGAGAGGGGAGAAGAGGGAGTGACCGGGGTGAGACCGGTCCTTGGAGTGAGATAACTAATGTGTAGGAAGGAACTGCAGGTGGTGGTTTAAACCAAAGATGGACGCAAAAAGCTGGAGTAACTCAGCGGGCCAGGCAGCATCTCTGGAGAGAAGGACTGGGTGACGTTTCGGTTCGAGACCCTTCTTCTGACTAACGTGAACGGGTGATGGATGGTCGGCGTGGACTCGGTGGTCCGCAGGGCCTGTTTCCACGTTGCATTGTGCAATCAGCAGTAGCAAGCTCCACCGAGCTTCCAGCCCATGTTTGCGAGAGGTTGTATTGGGCATTGAGCTACTCCATTGAATTCAATACCACTTAATCTGTTCTCATCAAGATTTCCATCAGTCACAGATGCACTGAGGTGTGAGATGGCCCATACAGGGATCTGAGGTGCCACTGAAATATCATCATCATCATCATATATCTACAGCCGGAAACAGGCCTTTTCGGCCCTCCAAGTCCGTGCCGCCCAGCGATCCCCGTACATTAACACTATCCTACACCCACTAGGGACAATTTTTACATTTACCCAGCCAATTAACCTACATACCTGCACGTCTTTGGAGTGTGGGAGGAAACCGAAGATCTCGGAGAAAACCCACGCAGGTCACGGGGAGAACGTACAAACTCCTTACAGTGCAGCACCCGTAGTCAGGATCGAACCTGAGTCTCCGGCGCTGCATTCGCTGTAAAGCAGCAACTCTACCGCTGCGCTACCGTGCCGTAGACAGAGAAATCCATCACCTCCCTGTCTTGGTGTTTGCGATGGCTCCAGTTTGGGATCAGTGAGCAGAATGACGTGATTAATTGTCGGTATTCTCGTCCTTGTATCGTGCTCACTGAACACGGCCAGTTCGGCTGCCTTACAAACCTAAACCTGACCTCGTGCGTGAAGCAGGGTCATAAGGTCATAGGTTCATCAATGACAGGAGTAGAATCAGCCCATTCGGCCCATCGAGTCTACTCCGCCATTCAATCACGGCTGATCTATCTCTCCCTCCTAGCCCCATGCTCCTGCCTTCTCCCCATAACCCCTGACACCCGAACTAGTCAAGAATCTATCCATCTCTGCCTTAAAAATATCCACTAGGCTTGGCCTCCACAGCCTTCTGTGGCAACGAATTCCACAGATTCACCGCCCTCTGACTCAGGAAACTTCTCCTCGTCTCCTTCCTAAAAGAAGGACCTTTAATTCTGTGGCTATGATCTCTGGTCCGAGACTCTCCCACTAGTGGAAACATCCTCTCCACATCCACTCTATAACGTGGCCCTGGGTCAATGCATTGAGCTGAGGAGGATAGTGCAGATTGGGGTGAGAATCCCCCGTGCACCCCAGAGTTCAGTGATTCAATGCTATCCCTTGTGCATGAAGGAACTGGAGATGCTGGTTTACACCGAAGACAGGCACAAAATGCTGGAGTAACTCAGCAAGACAGGCAGCATCTCTGGAGAGAAGGAATGGGTAACGTTTCAGGCCGAGAAGTCTGAAGAAGAGTCTCGACCTGAAATGTCATCCATCCCTTCTCTCCAGAGATGCTGCCTGTCCCGCTGAGTTTACTCCAGCATTTTGTGGATGTCAAGTTGCTCCTGAACCTGGACGTTACATTTTTCAGGCTCCTGAACCTTCTTCCCGAAGGCAGGAGTGAAATCAAAGCTGAATTTCCATTATGAGAACCCATTTACTGATCAATAATAATACATATCAATAATGATTGCTTCTGCCGTGCAGGAGAAGACAATAGACAATAGACAATAGACAATAGGTGCAGGAGTAGGCCATTCAGCCCTTCGAGCCAGCACCGCCATTCAATGTGATCATGGCTGATCACTCTCAATCAGTACCCCGTTCCTGCCTTCTCCCCATACCCCCTCACTCCGCTATTCTTAAGAGCTAAATCTAGCTCTCTCTTGAAAGCATCCAACGAACTGGCCTCCACTGCCTTCTGAGGCAGAGAATTCCACACCTTCACCACTCTCTGACTGAAAAAGTTCTTCCTCATCTCCGTTCTAAATGGCCAACCCCTTATTCTTAAACTGTGGCCCCTTGTTCTGGACTCCCCCAACATTGGGAACATGTTTCCTGCCTCTAATGTGTCCAATCCCCTAATTATCTTATATGTTTCAATAAGATCCCCCCTCATCCTTCTAAATTCCAGTGTATACAAGCTTAATTGCTCCAGCCTTTCAACATAGGACAGTCCCGCCATTCCTGGAATTAACCTAGTGAACCTACGCTGCACGCCCTCAGGCGGGGCGATGGAAAGGTGGTTCTCCGTCATCTGGGGAGATGAGTCATGCACCAGGGTTCCTTCGCGACTAATTGACGTTTTGCTGCTTTACCAAGCATGTGTCAGCATCCACTAAACATGGACGATACACTCACCAGCTACACACGCTTGGTTGGCGCTGGACTAAACCCGAGTTCGGTTTAGTTTATTGTTCTGAGGTACAGTGGAAAGCTTTCTTGTTATACGCAAACATATAAGATAATTATGGGATTGGACACATTAGAGGCAGGAAACATGCTCCCAATGTTGGGGGAGTCCAGAACAAGGGGCCACAGTTTAAGAATAAGGGGTAGGCCATTTAGAACGGAGATGAGGAAGAACTTTTTCAGTCAGAGAGTGGTGAAGGTGTGGAATTCTCTGCCTCAGAAGGCAGTGGAGGCCAGTTCGTTGGATGCTTTCAAGAGAGAGCTGGATAGAGCTCTTAAGGATAGCGGAGTGAGGGGGTATGGGGAGAAGGCAGGAACGGGGTACTGATTGAGAGTGATCAGCCATGATCGCATTGAATGGCGGTGCTGGCTCGAAGGGCTGAATGGCCTACTCCTGCACCTATTGTCTATTGTCTATTGTCTATTGTCTATTGTCTATTGTCTATCAGCGGAAAGCCAAAACATGAATACGATCAAGTCGTCCACAGTGTATAGATACAGTATAAAGGGAATAACGTTTAGTGCAAGATGAAGCCCAGTAAAGTCCGATTAAAGATAGTCTGAGGGTCTCCAATGAGATAAATGGTAGCTCAGGACCGCTCTCTAGTTGTTGTTAGGATGGTTCAGTTGCCTGATAACAGCTGGGAAGGAACCGTCCCTGAATCTGGAGGATGTGCCTTTTCACACTTCTGTACCTCTTGCCCGATGGGAGAGGGGAGAAGAGGGAGTGGCCGGGGTGAGACCGGTCCTTGGAGTGAGTTAACATTGAACTAGTGTGTAGGAAGGAACTGCAGGTGCTGGTTTAAACTGAAGGTAGACACAAAAAGCTGGAGTAACTCAGCGGGCCAGGCAGCATCCCTGGAGAGAAGGAATGGGTGACGTTTCGGGTCAAGACCTTTCTTCGGGCTTAGAGTCAGGACAGAGGGAGACAGGGAGCTATGGCACGGAAAGATATGAGATCAAAGGGAATGAAAATGTAGAATAGATCATTGCTCATTAAGGAGAAGGTGACAGCGAGGCGTACAATTAGTAAAATGTAATCAGGAGGTCATGGAAACATAGAAACATAGAAAATAGGTGTAGGAGGAGGCCATTCGGCCCTTCGAGCTAGCACCGCCATTCATTGTGATCGTGGCTGATCATCCACAATCAGTAACCCGTGCCTGCCTTCTCCCCATATCCCTTGATTCCACTAGCCCCTAGGGCTCTATCTAACTCTCTTAAATTGATCTAGTGATTTGGCCTCCACTGCCCGCTGTGGCAGAGAATTCCACAAATTCACAACTCTCTGGGTGAAAAAGTTCCTTCTCACCTCAGTTTTAAATGGCTTTCCCTTTATTCTAAGACTGTGTGGCCCCTGGTTCTGGACTCGCCCAACATTGGGAACATTTTTCCTGCATCTAGCTTGTCTAGTCCTTTTATAATTTTATATGTTTCTATAAGATCCCCTCTCATCCTTCAAACTCCAGTGAATACAAGCCTACTAGTCTTTTCAATCTTTCCTCATATGACAGTCCAGCCATCCCAGGGATCAATCTCGGACAGTCAGACTGGTCAGAGAAGTAGGAAGGGGGAGGGATGGAGAGGGGGATAGCAAGGGTTAATTGAAGTCAGTGATGTTAATGTTCATATTGTGTAGGAAAGAACTGCAGATGCTGGTTTAAATCGAAGTTAGACATAAAATGCTGGAGGAACTCAGCGGGGCAGGCAGCATCTCTGGAGAGAAGGAATGGGTGACATTTTGGGTCAGACTGAAGAAGGGTGTCGACCAGAAACGTCGCCATTCCTTCTCCCCAGAGATGCTGCCCGTCCCGCTGAGTTCCTCCAGCATTTTGTGTCTACGCCCAATATTCATATTGCTGGGTTGTCAGCTGCTCATGCGCCAAACATCATTCAGACGTTTGGCAATTTCTCTTCTACTAAAGCAAACCCAGTAGACAGCCCTATGAAGGGTGGTGAATCTGTGCAATTCATTGCCACAGAAGGCTGTGAAGGCCGGCATTGGATATTTTTAAGGTGCAGATTGATGGATTCTTGATTAGGACGGGCGTCAGTGGTTATGTGGAGATGGTGGGCGAATGGGATGGTGAGGGAGAAATAGATCAGCCAGGGTTGACAATAGACAATAGGTGCTGGAGGAGGCCATTTGGTCCTTCGAGCCAGCACCACCATTCAATGTGATCATGGCTGATCATTCTCAATCAGTACCCCTTTCCTGCCTTCTCCCCATACCCCCTGACTCCACTATCCTTAAGAACTCTATCTAGCTCTCTCTTGAATGCATTCAAAGAATTGGCCTCCACTGCCTTCTGAGGCAGAGAATTCCACAGATTCACAACTCTCTGATTGAAAAAGTTTTTCCTCATCTCAGTTCTAAATGGCCTACCCCTTATTCTTAAACTGTGGCCCCTGGTTCTGGACTCCCCCAACATTGGGAATATGTTTCCTGCCCGTAACGTCTTAACCCCTTAACAAGCCGATGATATCCAGCTCCTCATCTCCACCAAGTCAATCTCCCCCACCACACACTCTACACTGACAAACTGCATCACTGAAATAAAATCTTGGCTTCAATCAAACTTCCTCAAACTCAATTGCAACAAATCTGAAATCATCATCATTGGTCCAAAAACGCTCACCAAATCCACCCAAAACTTCATCCTCAACATTGATGGTCTCCCAGTATCCACCTCACCTCACATCCGGAATCTTGGAATCATCCTTGATCAAACCCTCTCCTTAGACAAACACATCAAACACATCACAAAGACAGCCTTCTTCCACCTCAAAAACATTGCCCGTCTCCGTCCATCCCTCTCCTCCACAGCTGCAGAAACCCTCATCCACGCCTTCATCACCTCCCGTCTGGACTACTGCAACAGCCTCCTCTATGGCGCACCCTCAAAAATCATCAATAAACTTCAATACATTCAAAACTCCGCTGCCCGTCTACTCACACACATCTCGATCCGTGACCATATCACCCCCGTCCTTTATAAACTCCACTGGCTCCCCATCCCACAGAGAATCCAGTACAAAAATCTCCTCATAACCTACAAAGCCCTCCATAACCTGGCCCCATCCTACCTGACCGACCTCCTCCACAGGCACACTCCCACCTGCACCCTCCGCTCTGCCGCTGCCAATCTCTTATCCCCCCACATCCGGACCAAACTCAGATCCTGGGGGGACAGGGCTTTCTCCATCGCTGCTCCCACCCTATGGAACTCACTACCCCAAACCGTTAGAGACTCCCCCACACTCACCACATTCAAAACATCGCTGAAGTCTCACCTGTTCAGTACTGCCTTCAACCACTGAAGGTCACCTCACCTTCTGTCTCCTTTCTCTGTTCATTTATTTATTTACTTATTTTTCTATTTATTCATTTCCCTATGTTCTCAAAATCTCTGTAAAGCATCTTTGAGTATATGAAAAGCGCTATATAAATAAAATGCATTATTATTATTATTATTATTATACATTTCGATAAGTTCCCCTCACATACTTCTAAATTCCAGTGAATGGCGGAGCAGGTTTGATGGGCCGAATGGCCTAATTCTGCTCCCATCACTTATGAACTGATGAAGATTTTGCCTGCTTCCATTCTCCTGAAATCCCTGAGATTTCAGGGCCTGATCTTGCTTGGAGAGTTTAATCCACCTGTCGTTATTTACCGTGCTGTTTGTGGTGGGGATTGAAGACCCTGTGAATCGTTTTATAAAAACGGATTTTGCTCTCATAATCCCATTAAGTTATAAGAAATTGCACTTTTGCATCTTAAGCCTCTACCTGGCTTGAACTTAGAAGCACCGACATTTTATAAATGTGACCCATATTCCTGCAATTCTTCTCTTTGATGAAGCAGGCAGAAGTGCATTGTGTCCTTTTCAAGAGCAAGTAGTTGAGGTTTTTTTTAAAAAATCGACTCTGGTCAATTAACTTCTTTCATAAACCAATTTTTCTCATCTCTGCGCTCAGTTTAACTGTAATTTGCCTCATTTCTTCCTCCAATCATTCAGTTTAGTCTTTAGACTTTAGAGATACAGCGCGGAAACAGGCCCTTCGGCCCACCGAGTCCGCGCCGGCCGGCGATCCCCGCACACCAACGCCATCCTACACACACGAGGGACAATTTATACTTTATACCAGGCCAATTAGCCCACAAACCCTGTACGTCTTTGGAGTGTGGGAGGAAACCGAAGATCTCGGGGAAAATCCACGCAGGTCACGGGGTGAATGTGCAAACTCCGTACAGACGGCGCCCGTAGTCGGGATCGAACCTATAAGGCAGCCACTCTACCTTTGCTCCCACTTTTAATCTTGTATCTTTTTTAAACCCTCGAATCCAATTCATCCAGAAGATGACGCGTGTGCCTCCATTTGTCAACTGGGGTCCCTGAAGCCTTGTGTTACAGGCACCTTTTATCGAGCCACAGGTTTAGAGAGAAGTTTCCAGGATACCTCTACCCCAGGGTATCATATCATATCATATCATATCTATACAGCCGGAAACAGGCCTTTTCGGCCCTCCAAGTCCGTGCCGCCCAGCGATCCCCGTACATTTAACACTATCCTACACCCACTAGGGACAATTTTTACATTTACCCAGCCAATTAACCTACATACCTGTACGTCTTTGGAGTGTGGGAGGAAACCGAAGATCTCGGAAGAAAACCCACGCAGGTCACGGGGAGAGCGTACAAACTCCTTACAGTGCAGCACCCGTAGTCAGGATCGAACCTGAGTCTCCGGCGCTGCATTCGCTGTAAAGCAGCAACTCTACCGCTGCGCTACCGTGCCGGGTAGAGATGGGTGGATAGATAGTTGGATGAATACTTTATGTTAATGACTAACACTATAGGACGTAGCTACATGGTGAGAGGGGGAAAGTTTAGTGGAGATGTGCTGGGAAGTTCTTTACACAGAGAGTGGGTGAGGGCCTGGAACGTATTGCCAGGGGTGGCATTTAAGAGGCCTTTAAATAGGCACGTGGAAGTGCAGGGAATACCAGGATTCAGATCACGACCAGGCAGATCAGATCAATTTAACTTGGCATCATGTACAGCACAAACATTGTGGGCCGAAGGGCATGTTGCTGTGCAGGACTCTTTAGTCTTTAGACTTTTCGAGATACTGCGTGGAAACAGGCCCTTTGGCCCACCGAGTCTGCGCCGACCAGCGATCACCCCGTACACTAGCACTATCCAACACACGAGGGACAAGTTACAATTTTACCGAGCCCAAGTGAACCCACAAACCTGTACGTCTTGTGGGAGTGTGGGAGGAAACCAGAGCACCTGGGAAAACCCACGCGGTCACAAGGAGAAAGTACAAACTCCGCACGGGCAGCACCCGTAGTCGGGATCGAACCCGGGTCTCTGAGGCTATGAGGCAGCAACTCTACCGCTGTGCCACCGTGACGCCTTTCTACGCCATTGTTCTACGTTCTGTACTCCAGCATACCCTGGAACTCTATTCTGAATCTTCACCAGCCAGCCTGTGGAAAGTCTAGTCTAGTCATAGTGTCAGGTAAATGTGTGCGGATGTGATTCCTTTATCCTCTGCACAGAGAGTAAAAATTGCACTTGAGTGGTGATGAAGCCACGTTTTACAGAGTACTAGACCAAACCTCCTGCATTGGTGCAGCACCCCCTCCTCCCCTCCCCTCCCCCTCCCCCATCCCCTTCACCCCTTCCTCCACTCCACCCCACCCCCCCCATCCCCTCCCCCTCCCTCCCACTCCCTCCCACTCCCTCCCCCCCTCCCCCTTCACCTCCCCCCCACTCCATCCCCCTCAACCCCCCCTTATCCTCCCCCCTCCCTCCCCCCCTAGGAGATAGATTTAAACTTTAAAATGTGAATAATTTTTAAAATATAACACCGATTTCAATGAATCTCTAAATCTAAAAAAAAAATCGAAGAAACTTCTTCCATTAGCACCAAAGGGACGACGGTGAGTAAGATGGGCCTAAAATTGTCGCACTATCGTGGACCGATTTGGCTGTCGTTCAGGAACAAACAAACAAACAAACAAGAGTTTTAGTGTATAGATTGTGTTCAGTTTTGGTCGCCCAGTTAGAGGAAAGATGTTGCTGAACTGGAAAGGGTTCAGAGAAGATTTACGAGGATGTTGTCAGGACGTGAGGTATCGGGAGAGGTTGAGCAGGCGAGGAGTTGATTCCTTGGAGCGCAGGAAGATGAGAGGTGATCTTACAAAGCTGTATAAAATCATGAGAGGAATAGATCGGGCAGATGCCTAGATTCTTTTACCCGGAGTAGGAGAATCAAGAACTAGTGGACGTAGGTTTAAGGTGACGGGGGAAGAGTTCATTTGGAAGCTGAGGGGCAACTTTTTAACACAAAG
Organism: Rhinoraja longicauda; assembly: GCF_053455715.1. Lineage (NCBI taxonomy): Eukaryota > Metazoa > Chordata > Chondrichthyes > Rajiformes > Arhynchobatidae > Rhinoraja > Rhinoraja longicauda. The sequence continues at coordinate 4,768,658 of NC_135975.1, forward strand.
GACCAAGCTGCCAGAGGAGGATTTTGAGGCAGGTACTATCACAACATTTAGAAACATTCGGATAGGTACATGGATAGGACAGGTTTAGAGGGATATGGGCCAAAGGCAGGCAGGTGAGACAAGTGTAGATGGGTCATGTTGGTCGGCGTGGCCAAGTTGGGACGGTGCCTGTTTCCACGCTGCGAATGGGTTTAACAACCTGAACTGAAATGTTCTCAGAGGACAGTTAGCCGACTCGACGGTAAGAGGTTAAATTACTGAGTGGTCTATCAGAAAGCAGTGTATTGTGCAGACATTTGCCTAAATGCTGAAATGAAGAATGCCTTCCGTAATTTGATTTTGGAAGTGAAGAGTTGTCAATGAAGGGACTGCAGCCAAAGCCTTGCAATTGACACTCTTCACCCGAAACGAAATGGATTTTTTTAGCAGCAGGCATTGTCTGGGTGAAATCCTCTGGGCTTCAAAGCAAAGGCACGGTGAGAATTGTGGTTGCTAATTTTAGCCACTGGTAAATATTGTCAAGATAAGAGTTATCTTATTGAATCTTTGCTCAGCAAACGCTCTTCCAGCGTCATTATCCCAGTTGTTAGCAGAATCAATTTTGTTAACTGTGTAATTACAAAAATGGGCCAGGACTCATTGTGTAGATTCTCTTTAAAAATTTAACCGCGTTCTTTCAACAAGAAAGTCAATTTATAGGTTTAAAGCCTATTTATTAGGCCGTATTAAATATTAAATATTAATTGAGCGTTTCAGCACGGACCAGATGTGCCTTTAGCAGCTTTCAAGCCTTCATTATCCTCCACAGACTCCTCTTGAACGAGGCCTTCTTTGAACTTTGAGACGAGCCCAAGTTAATCGCCTTATAAACGAGACAAGGCGTATTCTTTTTTTCTCTCTCTCTCTCTCTCTCTCTCTCTCTCTCTCTCTCTCTCTCTCTCTCTCTCTCTCTCTCTCTCTCTCTCTCCTCTCTCTCTCTCTCTCTCTCTCTCTCTCTCTCTCTCTCTCTCTCTCTCTCTCTCTCTCTCTCTCTCTCTCTCTCTCTCTCTCTCTCTCTCTCTCTCTCTCTCTCTCTCTCTCTCTCTCTCTCTCTCTCTATCTCTCTCTCTCTCTCTATCTCTCTATCTCTCTCTATCTCTCTGCCTTGTTGTGAGACGAACACGTCTCTTCTGGAGAGCTCTGTGTGCTTTTAATGAGGAAGGGGGAAAAAAAGATTTTTCTGCCAGGCTGACCTTGATTAATTTTATTAACGTCACCCAATTCCTCCTCTCCCGAGATGGTGCCCGTCCCGCTGAGTCACACCAGCGTTTTGTGTCCATCTTCGGTGTAAACCAGCATCTGCAGTTCCTTCCCACACATTGGTTTATTTTGTGATGTTTTTTAAGACGCAGTTTTTGAGATGGTTTTTTGAAGGTGCAGCTGAGTTACTGCTGCATTTTGTGTCTGTCTTCAGTATAAACCAGCGTCTGCAGTTCCTTTCTACACAAGTGATAGGTGGATAAGGGTGAGGGGCGGGGGCGGAGGTTGATTGGAAGATGGGTGAACAAAGGCCAGAGATGGGAAGAGGACATAAGGGTGAGAGATGAGGGGATAAAGGGACATGAAACGTGAAGTCAGAGGAAGGGATAGAGGTGGAAGGGAATCAGAAAAGGGTTGTAGTTGGTTAGTTACCTAAAATTGGAGAATTCAATGTTCATAACATAATAATATTTGATTTCTTTTTTCATCAAGTAACAACTGGAAAGGAATGTAGTTCCTGATCCATTGAGCTTTCACGGGTCAGGGAGAATCAGTTTGTTAACATGTTGAAACGAAGAAAAACAGATGCTGGTTTATACCAAAGATAGACACAGAGTGCCGGAGTAACTCAGCAGGTCAGGCAGCATCTCTGAAGAAGGTCTGAAGTACATCTCAAGTCAAGTCAAGTCAAGTTTATTTGTCACATACACATACACGATGTGCAGTGAAATGAAAGTGGCAATGCCTGCGGATTGTGCACAAAAAAGAATTACAGTTACAGCATATAAATAAAGTTAATAAGTTACTATAGTGTACATTGGTTTACTGCTAAGTGCTAACACACGCTAGCACTTAGGGATAATTTTAAAATAAACATACCAGTTTAAAACGCACAGTTCCTGCAGAGCTACCACGACGGCGACTGGACTGGACTGCGCCATCTTAGGAGGCGGTCGAGCTGCTGCCTTACAGCACCGGAGACCCGGGTTCGATCCCGACTACGGGCGCCGTCTGTACGGAGTTTGTACGTTCTCCCCGTGACCTGCGTGGGTTTTCACCCAGACCTTCGGTTTCCTCCCACACTCCACAGGTGTACAGGTTTGTAGGTTAATTGGCTTGGTGTAAATGTGCTGTCAAATTGTCCCCCAGTGTGTGTAGGATGGTGTTAGTGTGCAGGTGGGCCGAATGGCCTATTTTCCCGCACTGGATCTCTAAAACTAAAAACTAACTCAGCTGGTTAGGGAGCATCCCTTGCGAACGTGGATAGGCGACGTTTCGGGTGTCGAAAAAAGGCTCCCAACCCGAAACGTCACCCATCCCTTTTCTCCAGAGATGCCACCTGACCCGCTGTATTACTCCAGCACTTTGTGTCGGCCGTGTGCTTGCTAACGGTTGCTCTGTATTGATTTAGTGCAAAAGCATTAGACATCTAGCAGAGCCCCAGAGACCCATGTCAATAGGCGTCCTGTCTGCAGTAATTGCAAACTCTCCTGCAAGTAATGAATGAAAAATGTAATTTACATAGCAATTCTATCGCGGCTACACCTGATTAACACCATGATTTAAATCGAGGTTTGAAAGCTTACACAGATAATCACATCAATCAACATGAGGTTATAGTGGTCGTCTCCACCACAGCAACTCTAGTATGGATTGACTGTTCACTGAGTTACTGCCGTAATGTCGAATTCCTGCGAGCCAGCCTCTTTGATCACCGAAGATAGACACAAAAAGCTGGAGTAACCCAGCGGGACAGGCAGCAGCTCTGGAGAGAATGGGTGACGTTTCCAGAGTCTGAAGAACGGTCTCGATCCGAAACGCCGCCCATTCCTTCTCTCCAGAGACACTGCCCGTCCCACTGAGTTACTCCAGCTTTTTTGTGTAAGAAAATAACTGCAGATGCTGGTACAAATCGAAGGTATTTATTCACAAAATGCTGGAGTAACTCAGCGGGTCAGGCAGCATCTCAGGAGAGAAGGAATGGGCGACGTTTCGGGTCGAGACCCTTCTTCAGACTGGAGGTATGTCCACTTTGAAGAAGTTCTCCTCCTCTCTTCGACGAGAGTTTAGCAACATGCTCTCTCGCTGCTCCCCCTCTGTGAGTTCTCCTGCCCTCCTGCTCTACGACCACATTTTGTCCCAGACTCGCTACCACAGCCACATCTGCTTTCTTGGGACTTGCCCGCGCCTCCATCTTCTGCCTCATGGTTTCCAGCTCCGTTTCCAGACCTCCAGATTCGGACCCAACCCGGACGGACTACAGGCTCCAACAGACTGTCTGCTACTCCAGCTTTTTGTGTCTGTCTTCAGTTTAAACCAGCACCTGCAGTTCCTAGATAAACACTCTTTGATCACCTATCTTAATAGAAACGGCGAAAATAGGTGCAGGAGTAGGACATTCGGCCCTTCGAGCCAGCACTGCCATTCAATGTGATCACAAGATATAATATCTTACATCCCTACCTTGTAAAGGTGAAGGAGGAAAGATGTAATAGGAACCCGAGGGGCAACGTTTTCAGACAAAGTTCTGGTGGGTACATGGAACGAGCTGCCAGAGCTAACAGGCCCTTCAGCCTACCAAGTCTGTGCTGACCACCAGCCAGCTATCCATTTACACCAAATCCCACTTTTCTCTTCCCCCAATTCCAATCAATTCCCCACCCTCCCCAATTTTGCCACCCACCCACCCACAAACGTGGGGCAACTCACAGGGGCCAATCACCCTCCCAACCTGTACATATTTGGGATGTTGGAGGAGTCGGAATTGGGACGAGCTTAGATGGGTCGACTGGGACAATTTGGACGGAAGGAACAATTTGTTTCCATGCTATATGACATCATATTACATGCTTTATGACATCATATTACATGCTAAAATACATCATATTACATGCTATATGACATCATATTACATGATAGATGACCATATTACATGCTAAATGGCTCCATATGACTCCGTATCTCATTGAAACTTACTGAGTAGTGGAAGGCCTGGATAGAGTGGATTTGGAGATTATCTGTGGAACTCTTTGCCACAGAAGGCTATGGAGGCCAAGCCAGTGGATGTTCTTAAGGGAGAGGTTGACAGATTCTTGATTAGTACAGGTGTCATAGAAACATAGAAAATAGCTGCAGGAGTAGGCCATTCGGCCCTTCGAGCCTGCACCGCCATTCAGTATGATCATGGCTGATCATCCAACTCAGTATCCCGTACCTGCCTTCTCTCCATATCCCCTGATCCCTTTAGCCACAAGGGCCACATCTAACTCTCTCTTAAATATAGCCAATGAACTGGCCTCAACTACCTTCGGTGGCAGAGAATTCCACAGATTCACCACTCTCTGTGTCAGGGGTTATGGGTAGAAGGCAGGAGAATGGGGTTAGGAGGGAGAGATAGATCAGACCATGATTGAATGGCGGAGTAGACTTCATGCGCCAAGTGGCCTAATTCTGCTCCTGTCACTTATGACCCTATGAAGGCCAGCACGCCGTTAGTTTTACCTCGGCATTTTTCTCCCATGTCCACGGACTGCCTGTGATTTGTGGATTTGTTCTTTCCGAACTCCCTGTTCCTCCACTGTTCTCGATTCCCCCTCCGTGGGGGGAGAGCAGTCCAATCTGTCTTTGTCACATCCAACGGAGGAGGGAGCCTGTCAACTTCCCAAAGCACACGTCATCCTCCAGTTTAAAATATGTGTCTGTGTGTCTGCTTCTTCCACCGATAATTATGGTCGCCAACTGTCCCGTGTTAGCCGGGACATCCCGTATTTTGGGCTAAGTTAGCGCGTCCCGTACGGGACCGCCCTAGTCCCGTATTGGTAGGGTTGCCAACTTCCTCACTTCCAAATGAGGGACAAATGGGGTGATAATTATATATAATCTGTGTGTATACACTGGAATTTAGAAGGATGAGGGGGGATCTTATTGAAACATATAAGATAATTAGGGGATTGGACACATTAGAGGCAGGAAACATGTTCCCAATGTTGGGGGAGTCCAGAACAAGGGGCCACAGTTTAAGAATAAGGGGTCGGCCATTTAGAACGGAGATGAGGAAGAACTTTTTCAGTCAGAGAGTGGTGAAGGTGTGGAATTCTCTGCCTCAGAAGGCAGTGGAGGCCAGTTCGTTGGATGCTTTCAAGAGAGAGCTGGATAGAGCTCTTAAGGATAGCAGAGTGAGGGGGTATGGGGAGAAGGCAGGAACGGGGTACTGATTGAGAGTGATCAGCCATGATCGCATTGAATGGCGGAGCTGGCTCGAAGGGCTGAATGGCCTACTCCTGCACCTATTGTCTATTGTCTATAAGAAAATAACTGCAGATGCTGGTACAAATCGAAGGTATTTATTCACAAAATGCTGGAGTAACTCAGCAGGTCAGGCAGCATCTCAGGAGAGAAGGAATGGGCGACGTTTCGGGTCGAGACCCTTCTTCTGACTGATGTCAGGGGGGCGGGACAAAGGAAGGATATAGGTGGAGACATGAAGATAGAGGGAGAACTGGAAGGGGAGGGGAAAAGAGGGACAGAGGAACTATCTAAAGTTGGAGAAGTCGATGTTCAAATGGGGTGACGTCACCGCCCCCGCGCCCCACGTGACCTCACCCAGCCAGCAGCCACGTGCTCCCGCTCCACCAATGGCGGCCGCCATTGGTGGAGCGGGAGCACGTGGCCGCTGGCTGGGTGAGGACACGTGGGGCGCGGGGGCGGTGACATCGCCTTGTCCTGTATTTGGGAGTGAGGAAGTTGGCAACCTGACCTGCAATGTCTCTTCACTCAGTGGAGTCTGCTCCTTTCGGATACACAGACCGGCCCTGAGGATGGTGTCGTGTGATGTACAGCTGAGACTCAGGTGCAGGTCCAGGACAAGGGGCCACAGTTTAAGAATAAGGGGTAGGCCTTTTAGAACTGAGATGAGGAAAAACTTTTTCAGTCAGAGAGTTGTGAATCTGTGGAATTCTCTGCCTCAGAAGGCTGTGGAGGCCAATTCTCTGAATGCATTTAAGAGAGAGCTGGACGGAGCTCTTAAGGATAGCGGAGTCGGGGGGTATGGGGAGAAGGCAGGAACGGGGTACTGATTGAGAATGATCAGCCATGATCACATTGAATGGCGGTGCTGGCTCGAAGGGCCGAATGGCCTCCTCCTGCACCTATTGTCTATTGTCTATTGTTCCTGAAATTTACAGGCACACTCTGCCTCACAGCAACATTGGAAACATGGGTGCAGGAGTAGGCCATTCGGCCCTTCCAGCAGCACCGCCATTCAACATGATCATGGCTGATCATCCAAAATCAGTACCCCGTTCCTGCTTTCTCCCCATATCCCTTGATTCCATTAGCCCGAAGAGCTAAATCTACCTCTTTCTTGAAAGCATCCAGTGAATTGGCCTCCACTGCCTTCTGTGCAGAGAATTCCACAGATTCACAACTCTCTGGGTAAAAAAGGTTTTTTCCTCATCTCAGTCCTAAATGGCCGACCCCTTATTCTTAAACTGTGGCCCCTGGTTCTGCACTCCCCCCCAACATCTCTCTCCTAATCAACCCATTTTGACCAAGTGCTCAATCATCTTGTCTCCTTGACAGCTTCCAGTAACTTCCCTGGAGCTAACGTTAACCCGACGAGCCCAGAATAGCCTGATTTCACCATCCCTCCTCACTAATGAAGGGTCATTACCAGCAATTCTCCAATCTTCAAGGCACAGCACTCAACCCAGTCCATTTGCAGTTTCGTACATGACTTTCCACTTTCCCCCTGGACTGACTGACTGATTGATTGATTGAAAGATACAGCATGGAAACGGGCCCTTCGGCCCACGGGTCCGTACCGACCATCGATCACCCGTCCGCACCAGTTTGACCGTTATCCCACTCTCTCACACACTCCCGACCCACTAGGGGCAATTGACAGCGCCTAATTAACCTACAAACCTCACGCGTCTTTAGGATGGCGCCCAAGCCAGGAGACACTTGAGTGCTGGTCGTAGAAATGGATTTCATTTCATATATACAGCGCGGAAACAGGCCTTTTCGGCCCACCAAGTCCGCGCCGACCAGCGATCCCCGCACATTAACACTATCCTACACACGCTAGGGACGATTTTTACATTTACCCAGTCAATTAAACTACATACCTGTACGTCTTTGGAGTGTGGAGGAAACCGAAGATCTCGGAGAAGACCACGCAGGTCACGGGGAGAACGTACAAACTCCTTACAGTGCAGCACCCGTAGTCAGGATCGAACCTGAGTCTCCGGCGCTGCATTCGCTGTAAGCAGCAACTCTACCGCTGCGCTACCGTGATCTGCAATCATTCATTACATTCGCTCTCCTCTTTTAAACCTCTACTCCAGCAACAGCACATTTGTTACTCCAACTATTCTCACTGTAGTGAGCATAGTTTAAACACGTGATAATCGACTAAACTATGTGGGAGGAAAACCAGAAGACCAGGAGAAATATAGAGACGTATAAAATTATAAAAGGACTGGACAGCTAGATGCAGGAAAAATGTTCCCAATGTTGGGGAGTCCAGAACCAGGGGCCACACAGTCTAAGAATAAAGGGGAGGCCATTTAAAACTGAGGTGAGAAAAGACTTTTTCAACCAGAGAGTTGTGAATTGGTGAATTCTCTGCCACAGAAGGCAGTGGAGGCCAATTCACTGTATCAATTTAAAAGAGAGTTAGATAGAGCTCTGAGGGCTAGCGGAATCAAGGGATATGGGAGAAGGCCGGCACAGGTTACTGATTGTGGATGATCAGCCAAGATCACAATGAATGGCGGTGCTGGCGCGAAGGGCCAAATGGCCTCCTCCTGCACCTGTTTTCTATGTCATCCACGTGGTCACAGGGAGAATGTGCAAACTCCACACAAACAGACAGCACTCGTAGTCAGGATCGAACCGGAATTTAGCTCAGTTTCGTTTAGAGACAGAGCACGGAAGCAGGCCCTTTGGCCCACCGAGTCTGCGCCGACCAGCGATCCCTGCACACTATGAGGGCGTGCAGCGTAGGTTTACTAGGTTAATTCCTGGAATGGCGGGACTGTCATATGTGAAAGACTGGAGCGACTAGGTTTGTATACACTGGGAATTTAGAAGGATGAGAGGGGATCTTATCGAAACGTATAAGATTATTAAGGGGTTGGACACGTTAGAGGCAGGAAACATGTTCCCAATGTTGGGGGAGTCCAGAACAAGGGGCCACAGTTTAAGAATAAGGGGTAGGCCATTTAGAACAGAGATGAGGAAAAACGTTTTTAGTCAGAGAGTTGTGAATCTGTGGAATTCTCTGCCTCAGAGGGCAGTGGAGGCCATTTCTCTGATACATTCAAGAGAGAGCTAGATAGAGCTCTTAAGGATAGCGGAGTCAGGGGGTATGGGGAGAAAGCAGGAACGGGGTACTGATTGAGAATGATCAGCCATGATCACATTGAATGGCGGTGCTGGCTCGAAGGGCCGAATGGCCTACTCCTGCAAGTATTGTCTGTTGTCTAACACTATCCGACACACACTCGGGACAATTTACAATTTACAATTTACCAAACCCAATTAGCCTACAAACCTGTTGACTTTGGAGTGTGGGGTGGAGTCACAGGGAGAACGTAAAACTCCGTACAGACAGCACCCGTAGTCAGGATGGAACCCGGGTCCCTGGCGCTGTGAGGCAGCATCTCTACCGCTGAGCTACTTAACCCAGACCAGTGGCAGCTCACACTTGACTTCCTGCTCTCCTCCTGGACCTGCCCCAGTGTGTACTCTAGGGCTGTTAAGCCATTGATTACTCAAGTTACCAATCTTTCTCATATATGCATCTATCGAGCGATGTCAATGAAATTAATTAACCGTGTTCCTTAGACAGGAGTGTACTGCATGTTTATACAAATTGAACTTAATTAACATGGCAGTACAAGACATCCCCGATTCCAACTCTCAGTTTTGAATGGAAATTAAAAACCACAGATGCTGAAAATCTGAAATAAACCCAGAGGTGTTTGACCTAAAATGTTAACTCACTTTCCCTCTCTAGAGATGCTGCCCGGCCTGTTGACGGTTTTCGTGTATTTTCTGCTTATATTGGACAATAGACAATAGGTGCAGGAGGAGGCCATTCGGTCCTTCGAGCCAGCACCGCCATTCAATGTGATCATGGCTGATCATTCTCAATCAGTACCCCGTTCCTGCCTTCTCCCCATACCCCTGACTCCGCTATCCTTAACAGCTCTATCTAGCTCTCTCTTGAATGCATTCAGAGAATTGGCCTCCACTGCCTTCTGAGGCAGAGAATTCCACAGATTCACACTCTCTGACTGAAAAAGCTTTTCCTCATCTCAGTTCTAAATGCCTACCCCTTATTCTTGGAATTTATCATTGGAATTTTTTGTTCCTTTAACCATAATTCACTGCTTAAGCAAATTTCGCCGTCGTGGGACGAATAAAGTTGTTATTATTATTAATATTATATATTATTATTATTATTATTATTATTATTATTATTATTATTATTATTATTATTATTATTATTATTATTATTATTTACTGATGTTGGAACACAGCTGGAATACCAGGATGTACAAGTTGGAGTTTGAGTTTGTAGAAACTAGGAACTGCAGATTTGGTTTAATTTAGTTTATTGTCACGTGTACTGAAGTACAGTGAAAAGCTTTTTTGTTGCATGCCGAGTCAGCAGAAGACAGTAGAGTGATACAGCATGGAAACAGGCCTTCTGCCCAACTTGCCACAACGGCCAATGTGTCCCAGCCACACTAGTCCCACCTGCCTGCGCTTACTCATAGAGCTCCAAACTTGTCCTATCATGTACCTGTCGAACTATGTTTCTTAAACGTTGGGATAGTCCCTGCCTCAACTACTTCCTCTGGCAGCTGTTCCATGCACCAGCACCCTTTCTGTGAAAACAGTACATGATTACAATCGAGCCACAGTATAGAGGGTAGGGTTGCCAACTGTCCGTATTAGCCGGGACATCCCGTATTTTGGGCTGAACTAGTTTGTCCGCCATGATCACATTGAATGGCGGTGCTGGCTCGAAGGGCCGAATGGCCTCCTCCTGCACCTATTGTCTATTGTCTATTGTCCCATACAGGACCGCCCTTGTCCCGTATTAGTAGGGTTGCCAACTTCCTCACTCCCAAATAAGGGACAAGGGTGACGTCACCGTCCCACGTGACCTCAACCAGCCGGCGGCCACGTGCTCCCGCTCCACCAATGGAGTGCCGCCACGTGGGGCGCGGGGCGTGGCGGTGACGTCACCTTGTCACGTATTTGGAGTGAGGAAGTTGGCAACCCGAGACTGCACAGACTCAGTGGGCTGAAGTGAGCCTGTTTCCGCGCTGTATGTCACAATGACTCAATGACTAAAAAATGACTTAATGGTCAAATTTATAATGGTAACCTCATTGTTAATGTCGGTAAGGTAATTCAGGCAATTTAGATGACAGCACCGAGCTGGCAAAGCCCCTTGACAGAATTCTTTATTATATAAGTAATTCAAACTCTTTAGAGACTTGAAAGAACTAATAAGATTTAGCAGGAACAAACAGTACTTGGCCTGATAGACTGCCATGGCCATGATTCACTCAGCTAAACCTCTCCCAGATGACTTGAAAAGGTGCCACCAACCATGGGTTGACCTGATTAGTCTGCAAAGCCAGAGTCCCAGGTTCGATCCTGGCTACTGGTGCTGTCTGTACCGAGTTTGTACGTTCTCCCCGTGACCGCGTGGGTTTTCACCTGGTGCTCTGGTTCCTCCAACACTCCAAAAAATGCACAGGATTGTAGTTTAATTGGCCTCTGTAAACTGCACCTGTTGTGTTGCATGTGAGGGTGGATAACATAGAACTAGTGTGTGGGCCATCGATGGTCGGCACAGTTTGGTGGGCCGAAGGGCCTGTTTCCCATGCTGTATTACTAAACCAAACTAACAAAAAAAAATCATAAGCATTACCACAGAGCATTCTCCCCCTTATTATAATCAGTCTGAAGAAGGGTCTCGACCCAAAACGTCACCTATCCAGCCCCTCCACGGATACGGTCAATAAGGTATTAAAGATTAGGAATAGAATTAGGCCATTCGGCCCCTTCAAGTCTACTCCACCATTCAATCGTGGCTGATCTATCTCTCCTCCTAACCCCATTCTCCTGCCTTCTCCCCATACCTCTGACACCTGTACTGGTCAAGAATCTATCTATCTCTGCCTTAAAAATATCCACTGATTTGGCCTCCACAGCCTTCTGTGGCAAAGAATTCCACAATTTCACCACCCTCTGACTAAAGAATTTTCTCCTCATCTTCCTAATAGAACGTCCTCTAATTTCTGAGGCTATTATGACCTGTTGTCCTGACTCTCCCACTGGGTGGAACATCCTCTCCACATCCACTCTGTCCAGACCTTTCACTATTCTGTAAGTTTCAATGAGGTCCCCCCCCCTCATTCTTCTGAACTCCAGCGAGTACAGGCCCAGTGCCGACAAACGCTCATCATATGTTAACCCCACTCATTCCTGGGATCATTCTTGTAAACTTCCGCTGGACCCTCTCCAGAGCCAGCACCTCCTTCCTCAGATATGGTGCACAAAAATTGCCTATAATATTCCAAACGCGGCCTTACCAGCGCCTTTCTAGATGCTGCCTGACTTGCCGAGTTACTCCGGCACTTGTGTTTTTACTTATGATTCCAGCATTTGCAATTCTTTGGTCGCCGTTGTTTGTTAGCTGGCCCCCTGGCTTCAATAGTCATCTGACTGTCATCTGACCTTATGCTTAATGATAAAGGTGCCCTGACTAACGTAGATTCAAAGAACTGCAGATGCTGGTTGATGCACAAAGGACACAAAGTGCTGGAGTAACTCAATGGGTCAGGCAGCATCTCTGGAGAACGTGGATAGGTAACATTGTGGGCCATGACCCTTCTTCAGACTCTGATTCACCATCCGAATGGTAACCATTTGTTTTTTAAGCTCTGGGATCAGAATTAGGCCATTCGGCCCATCAAGTCTACTCTGCCATTCATTCATGGCTGACCTGTCTCTCCCTCTCAACTCCATTCTCCTGCTTCTCCCCATAACCCCCCGACATCCGTACTGATCAACAATCTATCTATCTCTGCCTTAAAAATACCCATTCACGGCCTCCACAGCCGTCTGTGGCAACGAATTCCACAGATTCACCACCCTCTGTCGAGAGAGATTCCTCCTCATCGCCTTTCTAAAGATACATCCTTTAATTCTGAGGCTGTGGCCTCCGGTCCTGGACTCTCCCACTGGTGGAAAGATCCTCTCCACACCCACCCTGTCCAGGCCTTTCACTATTAGTATCCAGGCCTTTCACTATTCGGAGCACTCACTGAATAATAGGTCTTTTCACGGTTGGTCAGCTCCAACTAAAGTCTGTCGCCTAGACTGGCGATGCTGGAGTCTTGAGCAAAACACAAAGTGCTGGAGGAACACAGCTGGGACTGGCAGCATCTATAGCGGGAACAGACAGGCAAGGAGAAGGGTCCTGACCCAGACGTCATCTGTCCGTTCCTCCAAACGTGCTGCGTGATGCGCCGAGCTCCTCCGGTACTTTGTACGCTGTTGTATAGACTGTTGTGTGAACTCCCCTTTGCCAGAACAGTACAGAATGATACTGGCCTTTGATTCTGATCACTGATTTTTGCTGCTCGGGTGAAATTGTTTGACAGCTAACCTTGTGGCACAATGTGTTTGCAAACCGAGTTTATAATTTCAGATTTGTCTATTCACACGTGGCGACAGTCAAGTGCACAGGAAATGGTCGTGCCATTCGTAATTCATCCCTTTAACTGTTGGGATCCACATCTGTGACGTTTGCGTCTCTGTTGCCATGGCAACCTTTGGCTGGAGAAGCCAAGTAGAGTCGCTGCCTCACAGCGCCAGAGATGTGGGTTCGATCCTGGCTGCGGGTGCTGTCTGTACGGAGTCTGTACGTTCTCCCTGTGACCTGCGTGGGTTTCCTCCGGGTGCTCTGGTTTACTCCCACAGTCCAAAGACTTGCATGTAATTGGCTTTGTAAAATTGTAAATTGTCCTTAGTGGTGTGTAGGATAGTGCTAGTGTACGGAGTGGACTCTGGTCTCTGGTACTGTGAGGCAGCAACTCTACCGCTGCACCACCAAGCTGCCCTGTGGCATGTTTCTAGTCAGTACCAGATCTCTCTCTCTCTCTCTCTCTCTCTCTCTCTCTCTCTCTCTCTCTCTCTCTCTC